>NC_092231.1:37026285-37101285 GCF_036320965.1 Panulirus ornatus | reverse complement strand
CGTGTTTTTGAAAACCTCCCGCTGACCTGTAATCACGAATTAGAATAATGATAGGGATTATAGGAGTCATTCTAGAACTACTGTCCCCACTAGAAAGAACCTTAATGATTATAGGAGTCATTCTAGAACTACTGTCCCCACTAGAAAGAACCTTAATGATTATAGGAGTCATTCTAGAACTACTGTCCCCACTAGAAAGAACCTTAATGATTATAGGAGTCATTCTAGAGCTACTGTCGCCACTAGAATGAACCTTAATGATTATAGGAGTCATTCTAGAACTACTGTCACCACTAGAAAGAACCTTAGAGGTTATAGGAGTCATTCTAGAACTACTGTCACCACTAGAAAGAACCTTAGAAGTTATAGGAGTCATTCTAGAACTACTGTCACCACTAGAAAGAACCTTAGAGGTTATAGGAGTCATTCTAGAACTACTGTCACCACTAGAAAGAACCTTAGAGGTTATAGGAGTCATTCTAGAGCTACTGTTACCACTAGAAAGAACCTTCGGGGTTATAGGAGTCATTCTAGAACTACTGTCACCACTAGAAAGAACCTTAGAAGTTATAGGAGTCATTCTAGAGCTACTGTTACCACTAGAAAGAACCTTCGGGGTTATAGGAGTCATTCTAGAGCTACTGTCCCCACTAGAAAGAACCTTCGGGGTCATAGGAGTCATTCTAGAACTACTGTCACCACTAGAAAGAACCTTAGAAGTTGTAGGAGTCATTCTAGAACTACTGTCACCACTAGAAAGAACCTTCGGGGTTATAGGAGTCATTCTAGAACTACTGTCACCACTAGAAAGAACCTTAGAAGTTATAGGAGTCATTCTAGAACTACTGTCACCACTAGAAAGAACCTTAATGATTATAGGAGTCATTCTAGAACTACTGTCCCCTCTAGAAAGAACCTTAGGGATTATAGGAGTCATTCTAGAGCTACTGTCCCCACTAGAAAGAACCTTCGGGATCATAGGAGTCATTCTAGAACTACTGTCCCCACTAGAAAGAACCTTCGGGGTTAGAGGAGTCATTGTAATCAGTCCGGGTGGTGATGAGGGATGGCACGAAATCGGTTATCATTAGTCGACCTTCGGGTTGCGCCTGTGTGCGCCCCAGTTGCCCATAGTAAAGGTTGGCTCGTTAAATCGAGTCGCAAGGTCCCGCCAGCCATCACTGGAGAGGCCGTGGGCCGATATCCGATTTACATCCACCCTCTCGTCTTTCCTCTCCCCTTCCAAGATCTTCTCCAAAATAGAATCGTTAACCCCCCTCCACCACAGGAGAGAGAGAGAGAGAGAGAGAGAGAGAGAGAGAGAGAGAGAGAGAGAGAGAGAGAGAGAGAGAGAGAGAGAGAGAGATTTAAATTTCGTTGGCTGATAGATCTCCGTAACCGCGCGGGCGGAGACTCACGGTCGATACATTTTGCGACGAGCGTAATCCACTGGAACTAATTCAAGTCAGGAGCTACCGTGCCCAGATGCCCCTCACAGTGTTACCAGATCCTCTTGTCCATCCACCTTCAAGACCCCTAGTTTCTAAAACTCCTTAGATTCACCTTTATTTTCAATAGTTCTCTATTCTGAGCCTTACCACCATCAAGATCTGTGGATATATATACCAACACAATTGTTGAAACGTAGTAAGTTATGACTAAAGAAGTGATTACTGTATATCACGACATATCAGGCCAGTACACGCCATCACGAGAATCGTGTTGGTAACACTAGACTTTCCTGGCGAGTTGCCAGTTACCATTTAAGCCTCACACACGATCGAGAAGTGCGGCTCCAGCGATGCAGAAAATATATTAAGAAAGGTCATTGCTTCTTGATCAGGGTGACAATCCTCTTCCTGACTTCATTAACGACAAAAGGGGTTGCGAACTAGGATCAGAAACCATACTTTTCACTTTAGGAGATCCATATTTAGAACGTCTTTTGCGTCGATAGATTCAACTACAAATTCCACCATCATCAGAGCTTGAAGATCTGAAGTTACTCGTTAATCATTGTGATTTGATGGTAATGTGCGAGTCACTTCATATTAGGGAGGAGGTTGTAGCCAGCAGCCGCCCAGGGAAATACAACCCTCCTGACGTAGAAGTGTTGAAGTGATGGCCTTCCGCAACCATCCTACACCCTCACGGTAATGACACACACACACACACACACACACACACACGTACACACACACACACACACACACACACACACACACACACACACACATCATCATCATCATTATACAACATCTTTTCAAACTGAATGTTGGTATACACACATCATCATCATCATTATACATCTTTTCAAAGTGAATGTTGGTATGGATGGCATCCACAGTCCTTCCACAATACAGCTATTATAATTACGTCTCTCTGACCCTCTTCTGTATATACGTCTTCAGGCCTGGCATGTTGACCCCAAGTCGTTGAACATTAGCAACATCCGACATAATGACACCTAAGTTCCAGTACTTATTACATTGCTGCTCGACACATCCTGAGATCAAACGAAAGAGGTTGAAGATTCCATCGAGGTAATCCACTTGGAACAGTTCTCTGTAGAGGGAATAACATTATGCCCTTCCGTCGTCCGTACTGCTCAGACATCCTATGTAATTCACCTTACCCTGAGGGTGGGAGTGAGAGCAATTACATTAGTTTCATGTGCCAGTTTCATTTCTATAAGCAGAGACGTTGTTTTAGACGGCCCCTTTTATGGAGGCTCCTTCGGCTTCCAAGGTTGCGCTCCGCGCGAGAGCAGGGTAAGGTGGGCTGCTCTGGGGCGAGAAGGTCCAGAAAGATGTTATAGTTAAGGTAGGAAAGTAAGACAGAGATCTTTTAATGCTACTGTACCTAGGATAAGATGGGCTACCTAAGCTTGGTTAGGTTATCCTGGGTTTGGCCCATCACGGACAGAGGTGTTGGTTACTCCACGGAGATGCAACATTTGGATAGACAACTAGGATAGGGTCATTCTCCAAGTAAGTACAGAGAAGTTGGTTTGTATTACAGCAGTAAAACCACTGGATAGGATACAGGATTACAGATGTCGACTGGACAGGAGGTGCTTTAAAGGTATGTAGTCAGGGATGTGCTGGAGGGGTCAAAGGTCACGTTGACTCCCGGGGTCGTACCGTCGTACCCAATGATCGTACCGTCGTACCCAATGATCGTACCGTTGTACCCAAGGATCGTACCACCGTGCTGAAGAGGCTGGTGTTAGACCGCTGGCCATGATGCCAGCGGTAGTAAGGTACAGTGTGGACTGTGGTGAAGATGTGGTAGCAGGGAAAAAGAGATGGTTTTAGGAATGATTCATCGACATTCTATGTTTCTGTCAGCAATGGCAGGCTATAGTGATGTCAGCTTTCAAAGGATACATCGTGCTGTCAGAGAGCTGACAGAGGGACGTCAGGGCGTCAGCGCGCTGACATGTAGCACCATCGTCAGCAGCAGTGCAGTGCGTAGTTCTGCATCGTCAGCGTTTGGCTAGGTTGATGCTTCTGTGAGTTTAAGGTCACACCTTACTTAAGGGGTGTCCTTAATCCTCCTGTGTGCGACGAGAGAGAGAGAGAGAGAGAGAGAGAGAGAGAGAGAGAGAGAGAGAGAGAGAGAGAGAGAGAGAGAGAGAGAGAGAACGATAACCCCGGAAGTATGGAGCAAGAGCGGGGATTCATGTGAGGCGGTTCTCCAAACTCATAGTCGATATATCGATCGTGTGGCCTGAGGTGGTCGAGGGAGGTGTATATCAGAGCAGTGGATAGTGTAGGGTTAGCGGGGAGCCTATCCCCCCGATCCCCTTTACCAGGACGCCGGAGACAGCGAGAGAAGGTATTTGAACAATCTCTGCTCGTAATCAGCGTGTCGTGGTGTCCATCCATCTTGAAATTCACTCCATTACTGAGCCGGTTACGCCAAGGCTTGCTCACACAGGACGCGAGGCTGAGCGCACTGAGCGCCATCCATCACACGGACAGTCACATATCTCAAGTGTCAGTAATGTGATATGATTTGCCCAGAGACATTATTACGGGCTCTGCATCGAACACATTATCATCATACCTGAGCCACAATCGGTTCCTATCGGGTGTTTAGGCAATCTGAATGCATTCACACCATCCCCATAATGGGATACTTTACTGTCGTCGAGGACAGCTAATTTACGAACCTAAACACAGTTTTGCTTTCATTTGAATATAAAGTCCGCCGCAGTTTTTCATACCGTAGGGGACGCCATTCCTCCCCCCCCCCCCTTCCCCCCACACCATCTTGGAAATGTTCAGCTGAGAGCTATGTATCTATACTATAAAAAGGCTGTGTACTCTGTCCGTCCCCAGTCTATAGACACGGCGAGGAGCTTGCTCGTCGCATGATGACTAACCCCCCACACATTGTTGTCAGCGATATACCCATATCCTTGGTAGGGAAGATATTGCTTGCCTTTGGGGATGAAACATTTTGGAGAAAATATGTCACTGTTGAGTAATAAGGCTGCCCCGGCAGCATGGGAGGTATGGAGAGGGGAAATAGCGGAGTGAATGATTATACCACTGAACAATGCCATCCGCCGTTCAGAGGATGGTGGCCATGGAGGGAGGATCTAGTGGTGTTGAGGAAGGATGTAGTGGACTGGGAAGAAGGACATGATAGTGGTAAGAGAGGGTGTGGTAGCCTTCCGCGGTAGCGAACAGATGAAGGCCCTGAGAGTACGCATTGTATAATCTAGAATGTCATATCAGGGTAGGCCATTTCAACCTCTAATTATTTTGTGTAGTTTCCGACGCCAAATGTGGTAGAGGTAGAACTTCATAGCATCCGCCATTCGTTGAGGTGAGTTGGAGGCGCGTGGAATCAAGGATGAGTTGACTCTTATGTCCCAGCAACATCAACATTGATCTATGCAAACTGATTAAGAGACGGGGCTTTTGTGTGGTCTTATAAACCTTTCAGACCAACGGGTTGATGTAGAGGTCTTTGTGGCTGTTTGGCAGACCTTAGTTTGTACTGAACAACTTAGTCAAATTTACTAACTCCCACTTAACCCTGGGGTACGACTCTTCAGTACGATTCTAAGCAGATTCTTGCGCACGTCCTTTAACCTGACCTTTAAGGTTAAGGTTAGCAGTTACGTCGTCGTAGTTAAGGGTCTTAGCATTGGGCTCAGAGGTACTACCGTTGTGCTCAATGGTCGTGCCGTCGTGATCAATGGTCGTACCGTCGTGCTCAAGGGTCTTGATGATATGCTCAATGGTCGCACCGTCGTGCTCAAGGGTCGTAACGTCGTGCTTAAGGGTCGCACGTTGTGCTCAGTGGTCGTACCGTTCTGCTTCATGCGTCGTTCCGTTGTGCTCAAAGGTTGTAACATTGAGGTTCATGCGTTGTACTGTGTTCAAGGGTCGTAACGCTGTGCTTCATGCGTCGTAACATTGCTCTCAAGGTTCGAGCCGTTGTACTCACAGTGAGGTGTACCATCACACTTAAGGACTTCATTAACTATACATCCAACTTAAAGTTGAAGGATTCGTCTCTTATTCATACTGAAAATTAACCTCGAACTCCGGCAGGAAAGTAGTGAAGACAGAGGAACGATTAATCCATTCGAGGAAGGATTGAGTCCAAGTAACGCTTGCCATTGCCCAAAAGAAAATCAAATACACGTCTTTACCCCGTGTGGGATAAACATTAGGCTGGGCTGCGGAAGATACAACCTCACGGGAGACTGTGTACGACACACAGTCTGGCAATACCAGTAGCTCAGGGCTCAGATAAGGCGTAGTGTAAATGCTCTCAGTACACAAATGACAAGTCTTTTCTCCACTGCTGGAATTACGTAGTGTTGTCAGTGCGAAGGAGGGTGGTATAGCTGGCGTAAATGCTGGCAGTGTATACTGTTGCCAGCGCTAGTAGTGTATGACGTTATCCACTTAAGATTATTAATGATACTGCAAATTATGACACATGTACTGTGTACTGGGAGTAATAAGAAAATTCCAAGGCTTGTCTTTCTATCCCAGCGTTCCAGACTTCCTCGGACGACATACGTTTTCTTCAGCATCTTAATGATGATAGGTCGATAGCTCCTTCGTGCTGTGGTCCACAGGGGCCTCAGAGGGAGAAAGACGAGGAGGGGGACATTTAGAATCGTTGAGTAGATCAGGACAAAAGGCCACCGTTCTTGGATGATCTCATATCCAAACGAGAGAGGGGAAAAAATAAGGTCGATTATTAAGCAAAGTACACCAGCGTGAGTGGACTCGACCTTCTTCCGAGACTCGCTCTCAAGGGCGAGCTATAGAAATGAGGTAGAGAGAGGCCAAGAAACGAGGGACATTGTATGATTGAGGAATACAAAGAGAAGAGGGAGATTTTTCTATATACTTTAGAAACTGGGAAAGACGAAAGATTATGGGCCTCCGTGGTGTAGTGGTTAGCCTTCCTGACCGTGACGTATTCACGGGGCCGCTCGGGGTCGAGTGCATAGGCTTGAATCTTGGCTGCGGCCAATAATATATATACATTTTCATTATACGTATTTGCCCTCACCAGCGTTAGCGAAGTAGCGCAAGGAAACAGACGAAAGAATAGCCCAACCTACCCACATACACATTTATGAACATAAACGCCCACACACGCATATATACATACCTATACATCTCAACGTATATTTATATATATATATATATATATATATATATATATATATATATATATATATATATATATATATATATATATATATATATATATATATATATATATATATATATATATTTTGCTTTGTCGCTGTCTCCCGCGTTTGCGAGGTAGCGCAAGGAAACAGACGAAAGAAATGGCCCAACCCACCCCCATACACATGTATATACATACGTCCACACACGCAAATATACATACCTACACAGCTTTCCATGGTTTACCCCATACTCTTCACATGCCCTGATTCAATCCACTGACAGCACGTCAACCCCGGTATACCACATCGATCCAGTTCACTCTATTCCTTGCCCGCCTTTCACCCTCCTGCATGTTCAGGCCCTGATCACACAAAATCTTTTTCACTCCATCTCTCCACCTCCAATTTGGTCTCCCACTTCTCCTCGTTCCCTCCACCTCCGACACATATATCCTCTTGGTCAATCTTTCCTCACTCATTCTCTCCATGTGCCCAAACCATTTCAGAACACCCTCTTCTGCTCTCTCAACCACGCTCTTTTTATTTCCACATATCTCTCTTACCCTTACGTTACTTACTCGATCAAACCAAGTCACACCACACATTGTCCTCAAACATCTCATTTCCAGTACATCCACCCTCCTGCGCACAACTCTATCCATAGCCCACGCCTCGCAACCATACAACATTGTTGGAACCACTATTCCTTCAAACATACCCATTTTTGCTTTCCGAGATAATGTTCTCGACTTCCAAACATTCTTCAAGGCTCCCAGGATATTCGCCCCCTCCCCCACCCTATGATCCACTTCCGCTTCCATGGTTCCATCCGCTGGCAGATCCACTCCCAGATATCTAAAACACTTCACTTCCTCCAGTTTTTCTCCATTCAAACTTACCTCCCAATTGACTTGTCCCTCAACCCTAATGTACCTAATAACCTTGTTCTTATTCACATTTACTCTCAGCTTTTTTCTTTCACACACTTTACCAAACTCAGTCACCAGCTTCTGCCGTTTCTCACCCGAATCAGCCACCAGCGCTGTATCATCAGCGAACAACAACTGACTCACTTCCCAAGTTCTCTCATCCACAACAGACTTCATACTTGCCCCTCTTTCCAAAACTCTTGCATTCGCCTCCCTAACAACCCCATCCACAAACAAATTAAACAACCATGGAGACATCACACACCCCTGCCGCAAACCAACATTCACTGAGAACCAATGACTCTCCTCTCTTCCTACACGTACACATGCCTTACATCCTCGATAAAAACTTTTCACTGCTTCTAACAACTTGCCTCCCACACCATACATTCTTGATACCTTCCAAAGAGCCCTGACCAAGGCCTCATTAACCCGTCTCACCAGTTAGGAAACACAAATGAGGTGAGGCAACGTTTCAAAATTAAAAATGCATCAACCACTTCGTTATAAACTTGCCCTTCACGCAGTGGTCGGGGCTAAGTTTCATTCACTAAATACCGCCACGTTCGCCCCTGACCCGTGAACACGTTATCCAATCCCACAGAACAAGAACAGACCGTTCAAGTGGCCTTTCTTACACTCATTTGTTTTTCGCATATTTTTGTCTGTCTCTTTGTCTTTACGATTTTTCATAATTTCCCACAATGGATTCTGGACTTTTCTAAATGTATCGGACGCAAGGTATATATATTGTCTTTCGTAGTTCCGCGTGGGCGTTACCGGACTCCGCCCACTTCTGGTTTCGCCGCCAGTGAAAAAGTCGCCCTCAGGGAGGCTGTACCGAGGGAATACGATCTCCTCGACGAACGCCTGACTCCAAAGGAGACCATCCTTTCCCTGCTACTAATTACAGCGCAGCCTTGGACCAACAGCAGCCCTTGGAGAAGGAGTTCTTAAAGCCATATACTAATAATAATAATAATAATCCCTGGGGATAGGGGAGAAAGAATACTTCCCACGTATTCCCTGCGTGTCGTAGAAGGCGACTAAAAGGGAAGGGAGCGGGGGGCTGGAAATCCTCCCCTCTCGTTTTTTTTTTTTCTTTTTTTTTTCCAAAGGAAGGAACAGAAAAGGGGGCCGGGTGAGGATGTTTCCTCAGAGGCCCAGTCCTCTGTTCTTAACGCTACCTCGCTATCGCGGGAAACGGCGAATAGTATGAAAAAAAAATATATATATATATAATATATATATATATATGTATTTAAATTTTCCAAAAGAAGGAACAGAGAAGGGGGCCATATGAGGATATTCCCTCAAAGGCCCAGTCCTCTGTTCTTAACGCTACCTCGCTAATGTGGGAAATGGCGAATAGTATGAAAAAAAAAAAAAAAAAAAAATAATAATAATGATATAATGATAATAATAGCAATGATAATGATAATAATGATAATAATGATGATGATAAAAATAATAATAATGATAATAATGATAATAATAATAATAATAATAATAATAATAATAATAATAATAATAATAATAACAATAATAATGGTTTCGGGCATTATTACATGACAGCTAGAGACTGAGTGTGAATGAATGGGGCCTTTGTGGTCTTTTCCTAGCGCTACCTCGCACACACATGAGGGGGGAGGGGGATGGTATTCCATGTGTGGCGAGGTGGCGATGGGAATAAATAAAGGCAGACAGTATGAATTATGTACATGTGTATATATGTATATGTCTGTGTGTATATATATATATATATATATATATATATATATATGTACATTGAGATGTATAGGTATGTATATTTGCGTGTGTGGACGTGTATGTATATACATGTGTATGGGGGTGGGTTGGGCCATTTCTTTCGTCTGTTTCCTTGCGCTACCTCGCAAACGCGGAAGACAGCGACAAAGCAAAATGATAATAATAAAAAAATAATAATGATAATGATAATAATAATGATGATAATATTGATAATAATGATAATGATAATAATAATAATGATAATAATGATGATAATGATGATAATTATAATGATAATGATAATTACTATTATCATTATTATTATTATCATTATTATTATTATCATTATTATTATTATGAGGATGATGATGATGATAATGATGGTAATAATGATAATAATGGTAATAATAATAATAATGATAATAATAATAATAATAATAATAATAATAATAATAATGATAATAATAATGATAATACGAGACTTTCGACTCGCTGACCAGACTAATTGGTGATTATGAGCCAGGCTGTGGTAGTTCCCTCCTGGGTGATCTGATGATGGTTGATTGGTTGCTTATATTTGACTGTGTAACTATCGACTGCTAGGGTTGTTAAGGCCCTCAATGTCATTTGGTAACTGCCGATCGGAAAATGAATGGATTACCTTCAAGTGTCAAAAAAAGAGAATAGACCTCTCTCTCTCTCTCTCTCTCTCTCTCTCTCTCTCTCTCTCTCTCTCTCTCTCTCTCTCTCTCTCTCTCTTCTCCCCGTGTACGACCACGTCACCGACAACACAAGGAAGAACCTGCAAACCGTGGCGACTCTGTAAGACAAGTGACGGGAAACTTCGCCGAGAATTGGAAACGAGTCACGTCGAGTTGCCATGCAGTCAATTCTAAGATTATGATCAGCGCCATCTATTGAGCGTATGTGGCAGGAAAAAAAAACATAGTTTGGCTGGGACCAAGAACGTTGGCTTTCCCATGGCCATCTCTTTGTATCGTTTAGCATCAGAGTCTCTCACATTCACCGCAACACATTTCATGTTTAATGACTGTTCACTGCCGACCACAAAGCAAATGAAATTTCATCTTAAACCTACTAATTACTGTCACTCCAGACGTAAAGTATTTACGATAATGATTTGACCTTTTTTTTCTTTTTCTTTCGCCGTCCATCATTACAGAAAATAGTGTAATACCAGTTTGGATTTATGGGGAACAGTGGATGCAACCTATGATTCGATTTTCTTTTTTATGCTGCTTAAATCATGCGAAGTTAAAGTGTGTGTGTGTGTGTGTGTGTGTGTGTGTGTGTGTGTGTGTGTGTGTTTGTGTGTAACGATATGTTAAGCACATGTGTATCATTAATTTCGTAGTTTTGTATACTCTTTTTATCTCCCATTATTAAACCTAACGAGTTTTATGCAGTCTTTAAAGACAGATGCACACAAGAAGCGAAATTGTTACATTTACCGTCAAATGCTTCAGTGTCCCCAGGAAAATAACGCTAAAGGTCCGTCTTCTTTAAATCGGATAAGCTTCATGTAAACATATTTTCCCGCGCTTTTCGTCAACAAGTTTTCGCGCGCTTTCAAGCTCTCAGAGCAACACATACTACGTGGCTCAAGACTTTTTTTTTCCTCTCTCTCTCTTTTAAACAACACAAACTACCTCTAAATAACATAATTTCTTAAAGTTAAATTTACAGTTATGAGATACAGAACTTACCTCTTGCTACATATACTACTTGCCCATATAACATATTTCCTCAAGTTAGACTTACAATTATGGGGTACAGAACTCACCTCTTGAAACACATTCTTAATACCAAAATAATGTATATTCTTTTAATTTGATTCACAATTATGAGATACAAAGCTTACCTCTTGTAACACATACTATACGTCTAAACAATATATTCTTTAAATTTAGATTTACAATTATGAGATACAGAACTCACCTCCAAATAAAAGATCTTTAACGCAGGCTACTTAACGACAAAAACCTACTAGCCAAAAGCGATGATGCTCCAGCAGCGTTGACTGATTTAATCCTACAGATAACACCGTATTAGCAGTGTTGACTGATTTAATCCTACAGATAACACCGTATTAGCAGCGTTGACTGATTGAATCCTACAGATAACACCGTATTAGCAGCGTTGACTGATTTAATCCTACAGATAACACCGTATTAGCAGTGTTGACTGATTTAATCCTACAGATAACACCGTATTAGCAGCGTTGACTGATTTAATCCTACAGATAACACCGTATTAGCAGCGTTGACTGATTTAACCCTACAGATAACACCGTATTAGCAGTGTTGACTGATTTAACCCTACAGATAACACCGTATTAGCAGTGTTGACTGATTTAATCCTACAGATAACACCGTATTAGCAGTGTTGACTGATTTAATCCTACAGATAACACCGTATTAGCAGTGTTGACTGATTTAATCCTACAGATAACACCGTATCAGAAAGCGGTTCACAACCATGTCGATTACTCGCGTATCATTAAATCCTGGAGAAATGATCGATTTATCACCACACATCAGAACGAAGGCTGGCCTCTTTGTGTTATCCACTTCAAGCAATTGCCTCGCGAAGCTAGTGCGTGCGTATCTCTGAAACCCCAGTCCCCGTAGTCTACAGCTAACATCACATCCTGGTCTGGAAAAGATAAAAGACAGATTTGTGAACGAAACTGGACGGCGTTTTTGTTTGCTGATACCACAATGAAGCGAGCGAGCGGTCGGGGCAGGGGAGAGAGTGAGTGTGTATTTAGCCCATCTCTGTTCCTAGGTCTATGATCACCTGATCGTCGCAGTGGATGATGGGAGAAAGAAAAGCCTAGTTTACACCCAGACCCAACGTGGGTTAGGCCAATTACGCGTCCTTAATGACATGGAACGGTGGTGGTGGTGGCGGTGGTGATGTTGGTAGGAAAACTGTTTTAAAAAACAGAGAAGTTTGCTGTTAAATTTTCCTCGCTAATGGAGCCAGAAACTTCTTAAATGGTGTGAAGTTTGTCCCTCTCTGGGACAAAAATGAGGCTTAATCTCCCTCTACAAGATTGATTCCTGAGGTCGAAAAAAGTTAAAGAAAAGAATAGTGAAATGAGTTTCGATAAAGAGTCGCTTCGCCTTTGGCGAGGATTTGGCCAAGAAAATGGGAGAGGATGGTGGAAGAGGCGATACCTTGGAGGACCTTCTTCCTGGGCTGGTCCAGAGCCGCTCCCTCACACACGTTCAAGGATTCTGTCAGCGACAACCACAAGTCCCGCGTCATTTCAAAACTTTTATATGACCGGTCGACGGAATAGCAAAACCCCCTCAAGTTCTTGCATGAAAGTATTGAGTGTTTGTGAGGTTGGCAGCCGCTGGTGAGTCGTCTGCGATTTTTCAAAATTCTCTTTTCTCGGATTTCCGAGATTAGAAGTGGAAAAAAAAAAAATGGAATGCTGGTTTATCAGAGATTTTATATTCTTTTTACGTCCTCCCGTAATTAGGAATCCGTGCGCGTACCTCCTTAAGGCCATATTCTGGAAATTAAATCGGGACCATCTTCGTACATAACGGAGCTGGAGCAGCAGTAACCATCTATAGACTTCACATTGGAAAACCTATTAAGTGTACTTTTACGTCAGTGGCTGCAGATGTATGGCTTGAGAATTCCCTTGCGAGGATTGCGTGTTTGGGTATTGACACTGAGAATTAGTCTCTTGTTTCTTAAGGGTTTTCTTCGACGGAACTTAAGTTGCGTACATGCAATATGAGACAGTTTCTTAGCCTCTGATATTTCCATGGAGCTGTTTCTGAATACTGTTGATGACTGGGTTTTTATTTTTTACAACTGCCGATAGGCGACGTGGCACGGGTCTAAGTATGCCCCTGTCAAAGTTGTGTTTGTCAAAGAAATAATATGCTTAGAGTTTATCCAATTGTAAAATACATGGGAGATTTATTTGAGTTCCTCAGATGTGCACAGGTCTGACTTAATGGAAAGACTAATAGGAGGAGGGAAAGATGAGAGAAGGATGGGGAATGTCAGACCTTCACTGTACTAGGGAAGAAGGAGACATCATAACGGTCAATCCTCGTGTGGTTTGTCTCTACACGAAAACTATGAAGCGTCGGGTGTCTCGGGTCGAGATCTTGAAGGCTGGGAGACAGACAGGCAACGAAAGCAGTGGCAGAAATGATACCCGTGAATTGAAGAGAGATAAGTTAATAGCACTGCCGATGGAAAGGGATATCTTAGGAAGGTGACATGAGGAGAGCTGATTAGGCGACAGGTCCTCGATTCCACTGTGTGAAACAGATGAAAGACGAACCAATCCAGATATCCAAAGATGATTCCACACTAATTTCTTCCAGGAATACAGTAGTTTGATATTGCAATGATACATTACCATACGCGATATACCTACAAAACATACCGTCATTTCTCATACTCGATAAACTAATTCATACAAGATATCGTCGATATCGTCAGTCAATATCTTGACATACTCGATATACGAATTGATATCGTCAATCAATGAGGATTTTCTGATTCCAGTGTTACGTTATCGAGTAAATTGGAACTTTCATTGTGAGACGAAAATGGCGTTAATGTTCCTAAAGAAAGGGGATGAATATATATATATATATATATATATATATATATATATATATATATATATATATATATATATATATATATATATATATATATATATATATATATATACATATATATATATATATATATATATATATATATATATATATATATATATATATATATATATATATATATATATATATATATATATATATATTATCCCTGGGGATAGGGGAGAAAGAATACTTCCCACGTATTCCCTGCGTGTCGTAGAAGGCGACTAAAAGGGAAGGGAGCGGGTGGCTGGAAATCCTCCCCTCTCGTTTTTCTTTTTTTTTTTTCCAAAAGAAGGAAGAGAGAAGGGGGTCAGGTGAGGACATTCCCTCAAAGGCCCAGTCCTCTGTTCTTAACGCTACCTCGCTATCGCGGGAAATGGCGAATAGTATGAAAAAAAAAAAAAAAAAAAAAAAAAATATATATATATATATATATATATATATATATATATATATATATATATATATATATATATATATATATATATATATATATATATATATATATATATGTATATATATATATATATATATATATATATATATATATATATATATATATGGCCAACATCAAAACGCGAACAGTTGTATGGTGACTCGTCGACTGTGAAAAGACATTTCTGTGTTAACATACGTAATCCTGCATTGCGCTGGGGACACACACACACACACACACACACACACACACACACCCACATACACAATCTCTCTCTCTCTCTCTCTCTCTCTCTCTCTCTCTCTCTCTCTCTCTCTCTCTCTCTCTCTCTCTCTCTCTCTCTCTCTCTCTCTCTCTCTCTCTCTATCTATCTATCTATCTATCTATATCTATCTATCTATCTATCTATCTATCTACCTATCTATCTGTATCTATCTATCTATTTCTATCTACCTATCTATTCCTAATCATAACGGGTCCAGCACCTCATTCTCACACCAGTAGTAGTTCTTAGTCTTTAAATGTTTTGTTTCAAAAAGAAATGATAATCTAAACTTTAAAAAAGGAAAACGGGAAAGAATAAATTGATACGTGTCTCAATATCCACAACCAAACCTGCTTCTGCTAAACGCTCATTCACTCATCTGTTCGGACACGCTGTGGAGAAATTGGTCAATGTAATTTCTTAAATTCATTAAGTAGTCATTACAGGGGAGAGAGTGATAGCATTAGCGTTTTAATTAAACGAGCGAAAGAAGTGTACAAAGAGGTTTTGGAACAGACGCGTTTAAATGAGAGGAGGAATTAGGGAGCCATGATAGACATGAAAACACTTTATCGCAAGCTAAGATGAGGGTTGCAATGTCTATCGTTGGCAATGTGTGCTGTTGTCAGTGTTGACAGCGTTTTTAGTTCTCAACGTTGGCAGTGGGTGGTGTTCTCAGTGTTGGCAACATGTGTGGTGTGCTCAATGTTGGCAACATCTGTAATGCTTAATGTTGGCAACATGTGTGGTTTTCAATGTTGGCAACATATGTAATGCTCAGTGTTGGCAACATCTGTAATGCTTAATGTTGGCAACATCTGTAATGCTTAATGTTGGCAACATGTGTGGTTTTCAATGTTGGCAACATATGTAATGCTCAGTGTTGGCAACATCTGTAATGCTTAATGTTGGCAACATCTGTAATGCTTAATGTTGGCAACATGTGTGGTTCTCAATGTTGGCAACATCTGTAATGCTCAGTGTTGGCAACATATGTAATATTCAATGTTGGCAACATCTGTAATGCTCAGTGTTGGCAACATATGTAATATTCAATGTTGGCAACATCTGTAATGCTCAGTGTTGGCAACATATATAATATTCAATGTTGGCAACATCTGTAATGCTCAGTGTTGGCAGCATATGTAATATTCAATGTTGACAACATCTGTAATGCTCAATGTTGGCAACATTTGTAGTTCTCAGTGTTGGCAATGTGTGCAGTTCTCACTCTTCGACTCTGTAGACGCACACAACCAAAACATAACTTAAAGAAATAGTGATAATTCCAAATATTTTGATTAGATCAGGTTTCTGCAACCAAAATAACATGATTATCAGTGATGTATAGACTATAGATCACATACTCTGACAGTCAGTTCTATAGATCAGTGCCCTATTTCGAGCATTTGAAAAGAATACGAGGCATTAAAGAATCAAGGAATTCATTAAAGAATTATGTAATTAATTCTAATTCTTTGTGACTTATTGAGAGCCCGACAAGGAATGGGCGAACTATGGTCCAGACACAGACATCTTGGTAGAAAGGAACTTGTGGTATGATAGCTAATGGAGAGCTTAGAGCTCCCCAGGTGTCTGTAATTTGATATCTGAATGCAGAAAGATTAGATGAGAAGAGAAAAGAGAGTTCCAAAGTTTCCTCTGTTCAAAGAGAAGGAGGCGGTATCATAACGGTCCAGCCTCATGCGTCTGCTCACGCAAAGACAAAAAAAATCGGGATGCAGCAGCCAGACGCGAGTCATGGGTCCAAGCCATGGTAGGAAGGACACATTTAGACAGCTCGATGGAACTGTGGCCAAAAGAATACCCGCAGGATAGGGAGAAAACAGCAACTTCACAGCGGACAGAGAGGTATGGCTGGCGGGAGGTGACACCCATAGAATTAATGAGACGGAAGACATTTGATTTATTTGTGGCGAATAAAGATAAAAGAAAAATCGCTGCTCACAAGAGCAACATTTATGTCTCTGGGGTCACTACTGTTGACAGAATAGGAATGAAAGTCCTTCCCATCAAGGACCATTGCGATGGACCGGGTAGAGCGTAGCCTATACCTTAAGGGACAAAAAAACAGCGGAAAAGACAAAGGAAGGAAGACTGGAGAGTAAAAATTTATGTCACACCCGGTCAAATGCTATGGAGATCTCCAAGTCCACGATGATGGATTCACCAAAACCCCCTAAGGATGGAAGACCAGAGGCGAGTCACATAAGAGAGATGATCACCAATAGACCTAAAGACGCGAAAGCCTCACTCATGATCAAGAAGAAAGGAATAGGACTCGAAGTGTTCACGTAAGTGAGAGTTAAGGATAACTTCAAAGACTCTGGAGACAGCAGAAGCGAGAGCAATTAGACGACAGTTGAAGTAGTTAGAACAGTCTCTTTTCTTTGGGATAGGCTGCACCAAGGCATGCCTCCAAGAAAAAGGAAAAGTTTGGGCTTTGGGACCGAGATGATACAGGCGGGCAAGGATCGTAACTATTCCCAGAAGCACAATCGCTTAGGGTTCGAAAGCGTATTGTCATATGGGTATATCATATCTAAGGGTTATCCCGTCGTGTTCATGGTCTGTATCATCGAGTTCACAAGTCGCACCGTAATGCTTAACGATTGTAACTTCGTGCTCAAAGGTTGTAGCATCTTCTTCACTGGTTGTACCGTCACTCATAAGGTTTGTACCTTCGTGCTCAAAGATTGTACCATCGTGCTCAGTGGTCGCACCCTTATGATTGAAGGCTGTACCTTTGTGCTTCAAGGTTGTACCATCGCGTACACTGATCGCACCTTCATGTTTAAGTATCATAACTTCATTCTCAAGGGTCGTACCGTCAAGCTCAGGGGTCGCACCATTATGCTAACTGACTATAGCCATTCATAACACAGCGATAGCTCCCCAGCTTCCAAAAGCCTTTTCCCACCTTACGTGTATAAGCCATTCAAATGGTATTCTTTTAGTCATCACTACAGGAATATACCCTCGCCTCCTCCACCCGTTCAAGAACACAGTGTTACGGGTCAGGGAGGAGTAACCATCATTTGTGACTCACTTTTGTCTTTATTGGACATTTGCTCATAAATGGAGTTCTCCCTCATGATGTTTTAGCGGATACTTTCCAACCTGAGTGTGGACATAACCCGGGTTTTTACTCGTATGGTAGTCACGCTATGTGTTCAAGGCAGAGCATATTTGTCAAGAGCAAGAGAGAGAGAGAGAGAGAGAGAGAGAGAGAGAGAGTGAGAAACGGAAAGATAGGAGGGAAAGAGGAAGGAAAAAGCGAGAGAGAAAAAGCAGGGAACTTCCAACAGGAAAATCGAGAGAGAAAAAGAGAGTGAGAAATAAAGAAATGGGAACAGAAAGAGTATGAGAGAAATACTGACAGACAGAGACTGTGAACTATATATATATATATATATATATATATATATATATATATATATATATATAAATATATATATATATATATATATATATATATATATATATATATATATATATATATATATATATATATATATATATATATATATATATATATATATATATATTGGAAAGGATCACAATTTTGCGCGTGATCAAGATATTCCTATGAGTCACCGTGGACTCATAGGAATATATATGTATATATATATATATATATATATGTGTTATCCCTGGGGATAGGGGAGAAAGAATACTTCCCATGTATTCCCTGCGTGTCGTAAAAGGCGACTAAAAGGGAAGGGAGCGGGGGGCTGGAAATCCTCCCCTCTCATTTTTGATTTTCCAAAGGAAGGAACAGAGATGGGGGCCAAGTGGGGATTTCCCTCAAAGGCTCAGTCCTCTGTTCCTAAAGCTACCTCGCTACCGCGGGAAATGGCGAATAGTATGAAAAAAAAAAAAATATATATATGTGGGGTGAAAGGCAGATTCAAAGTATTACGGGAAGTCAGCACCACAAGTAAAGCATCCTCCTCGAAAGCTCAGAGTGGGGTGCCTAAATGTGTGTGGATGTAACCAAGATGTGAAGACCCTTACTGGAAAAACAATCACTCTTGAAGTAGAACCTTCAGACACAATTGAAAATGTGAAGGAAAATAGTGAAATTGGAGAAAAATGTAGCTTAGACATTGAAGCTTATTGACACAGTGGTTAAATTGATGAGAACTGCTATTGACGTTTGTGTAAATAAATTATACATTTCCTTTTTTCCATAGCCAGAGGTTGAACCATTATGTGACATTCATTTTTTCATTCATTTCAAGCTAGAAGTTTCAGTTTCTAAATTGTTTCTTACATTTTTCATATGTGTATATATGTATGTGTGTGTGTGTGTGTATGTGTGCGTGTGTGTGTGTATGTGTGTGTATGTGTATGTGTATACATATATGTATATTATCCCTGGGGATAGGGGTGAAAGAATACTTCCCACGTATTCCTCGCGTGTCGTAGAAAGCGACTAGAGGGGACGGGAGCGGGGGGCCAGAAATCCTCCCCTCCTTGTATTAACTTTCTAAAATGGGAAACAGAAGAAGGAGTCACGCGGGGAGTGCTCATCCTCCTCGAAGGCTCAGAGTGGGGTGCCTAAATGTGTGTGGATGTAACCAAGATGTGAAAAAAGGAGAGATAGGTAGTATGTTTGAGGAAAGGAACCTGGATGTTTTGGCTCTGAGTGAAACGAAGCTCAAGGGTAAAGGGGAAGAGTGGTTTGGGAATGTCTGGGGAGTAAAGTCAGGGGTTAGTGAGAGGACAAGAGCAAGGGAAGGAGTAGCAATACTCCTGAAACAGGAGTTGTGGGAGTATGTGATAGAGTGTAAGAAAGTAAATTCTCGATTAATATGGGTAAAACTGAAAGTTGATGGAGAGAGGTGGGTGATTATTGGTGCATATGCACCTGGGCATGAGAAGAAAGATCAAGAGAGGCAAGTGTTTTGGGAGCAGCTGAATGAGTGTGTTAGTGGTTTTGATGCACGAGACCGGGTTATAGTGATGGGTGATTTGAATGCAAAGGTGAGTAATGTGGCAGTTGAGGGAATAATTGGTATACATGGGGTGTTCAGTGTTGTAAATGGAAATGGTGAAGAGCTTGTAGATTTATGTGCTGAAAAAGGACTGATGATTGGGAATACCTGGTTTAAAAAGCGAGATATACATAAGTATACTTATGTAAGTAGGAGAGATGGCCAGAGAGCGTTATTGGATTACGTGTTAATTGACAGGCGTGCGAAAGAGAGACTTTTGGATGTTAATGTGCTGAGAGGTGCAACTGGAGGGATGTCTGATCATTATCTTGTGGAGGCTAAGGTGAAGATTTGTATGGGTTTTCAGAAAAGAAGAGTGAATGTTGGGGTGAAGAGGGTGGTGAGAGTAAGTGAGCTTGAGAAGGAGACCTGTGTGAGGAAGTACCAGGAGAGACTGAGTACAGAATGGGAAAAGATGAGAACAATGGAAGTAAGGGGAGTGGGGGAGGAATGGGATGTATTTAGGGAATCAGTGATGGATTGCGCAAAAGATGCTTGTGGCGTGAGAAGAGTGGGAGGTGGGTTGATTAGAAAGGGTAGTGAGATGTGGGATGAAGAAGTAAGAGTATTAGTGAAAGAGAAGAGAGAGGCATTTGGACGATTTTTGCAGGGAAAAAATGCATTTGAGTGGGAGATGTATAAAAGAAAGAGACAGGAGGTCAAGAGAAAGGTGCAAGAGGTGAAAAAAAGGGCAAATGAGAGTTGGGGTGAGAGAGTATCATTAAATTTTAGGGAGAATAAAAAGATGTTCTGGAAGGAGGTAAATAAAGTGCGTAAGACAAGGGAGCAAATGGGAACTTCAGTGAAGGGCGCAAATGGGGAGGTGATAACAAGTAGTGGTGATGTGAGAAGGAGATGGAGTGAGTATTTTGAAGGTTTGTTGAATGTGTTTGATGACAGAGTGGCAGATATAGGGTGTTTGGGTCGAGGTGGTGTGCAAAGTCAGAGGGTTAGGGAAATTGATTTGGTAAAGAGAGAAGAGGTAGTGAAAGCTTTGCGGAAGATGAAAGCCGGCAAGGCAGCAGGTTTGGATGGTATTGCAGTGGAATTTATTAAAAAAGGGGGTGACTGTATTGTTGACTGGTTGGTAAGGTTATTTAATGTATGTATGACTCATGGTGAGGTGCCTGAGGATTGGCGGAATGCGTGCATAGTGCCATTGTACAAAGGCAAAGGGGATAAGAGTGAGTGCTCAAATTACAGAGGTATAAGTTTGTTGAGTATTCCTGGTAAATTATATGGGAGGGTATTGATTGAGAGGGTGAAGGCATGTACAGAGCATCAGATTGGGGAAGAGCAGTGTGGTTTCAGAAGTGGTAGAGGATGTGTGGATCAGGTGTTTGCTTTGAAGAATGTATGTGAGAAATACTTAGAAAAGCAAATGGATTTGTATGTAGCATTTATGGATCTGGAGAAGGCATATGATAGAGTTGATAGAGATGCTCTGTGGAAGGTATTAAGAATATATGGTGTGGGAGGAAAGTTGTTAGAAGCAGTGAAAAGTTTTTATCGAGGATGTAAGGCATGTGTACGTGTAGGAAGAGAGGAAAGTGATTGGTTCTCAGTGAATGTAGGTTTGCGGCAGGGGTGTGTGATGTCTCCATGGTTGTTTAATTTGTTTATGGATGGGGTTGTTAGGGAGGTAAATGCAAGAGTTTTGGAAAGAGGGGCAAGTATGAAGTCTGTTGGGGATGAGAGAGCTTGGGAAGTGAGTCAGTTGTTGTTCGCTGATGATACAGCCCTGGTGGCTGATTCATGTGAGAAACTGCAGAAGCTGGTGACTGAGTTTGGTAAAGTGTGTGGAAGAAGAAAGTTAAGAGTAAATGTGAATAAGAGCAAGGTTATTAGGTACAGTAGGGTTGAGGGTCAAGTCAATTGGGAGGTGAGTTTGAATGGAGAAAAACTGGAGGAAGTGAAGTGTTTTAGATATCTGGGAGTGGATCTGGCAGCGGATGGAACCATGGAAGCGGAAGTGGATCATAGGGTGGGGGAGGGGGCGAAAATTCTGGGGGCCTTGAAGAATGTGTGGAAGTCGAGAACATTATCTCGGAAAGCAAAAATGGGTATGTTTGAAGGAATAGTGGTTCCAACAATGTTGTATGGTTGCGAGGCGTGGGCTATGGATAGAGTTGTGCGCAGGAGGATGGATGTGCTGGAAATGAGATGTTTGAGGACAATGTGTGGTGTGAGGTGGTTTGATCGAGTGAGTAACGTAAGGGTAAGAGAGATGTGTGGAAATAAAAAGAGCGTGGTTGAGAGAGCAGAAGAGGGTGTTTTGAAGTGGTTTGGGCACATGGAGAGAATGAGTGAGGAAAGATTGACCAAGAGGATATATGTGTCGGAGGTGGAGGGAACGAGGAGAAGAGGGAGACCAAATTGGAGGTGGAAAGATGGAGTGAAAAAGATTTTGTGTGATCGGGGCCTGAACATGCAGGAGGGTGAAAGGAGGGCAAGGAATAGAGTGAATTGGAGCGATGTGGTATACCGGGGTTGACGTGCTGTCAGTGGATTGAATCAGGGCATGTGAAGCGTCTGGGGTAAGCTATGGAAAGCTGTGTAGGTATGTATATTTGCGTGTGTGGACGTATGTATATACATGTGTATGGGGGGGGTTGGGCCATTTCTTTCGTCTGTTTCCTTGCGCTACCTCGCAAACGCGGGAGACAGCGACAAAGTATAATAGATAAAATAATAAATGTGTGTGTGTGTGTGTGTGTGTGTGTGTGTGTGTGTGTGTGTGTGTGTGTGTGTGTGTGTATGTATGTATGTATGCATGTATGTCATTTCCACAGGTCCACTTTCTATGAGAGAGTTAGCGTGTTATACAGGACCTCTTTCTAAAAGCCCCTGCAATCCATAGCTGCGCTACATTCAGTCAAAGGGAAATGAGGATTCTTAGTATACCCTCTTGCAGGTGGAGCCCGGTGGCACCTACATGTAAATTCGTTTATATTCAATATCAATATAAGTTCAAAATCTAAATCATCTGATGAAGAGAGATTCAATTACTCATCAAAAGACATTAAATGTAACACCATAGATAGGATTCAGGTAGTCTCGAGGGGCGTCATCCACGCCCTTATTGTCGCTATGGCAACCGCCAAGGGCCTCCTGCAGAGGGAAATGAGCATCGTTTGTCTGGCGTGTCAGGGCGAGGGTGTTCAGAACCAGTCAGTTACCCCTGCCACCTCTCCGCTCAGAAGCCATTTGATTAACTGGAAATGCTCCCCTTCCGCAGCGGTCATCCTTCACTTCTGCAGGCAGGGTTCTTCCCCCTTCTGCAGGCAGTGTTCCTCCCCTTCTGCAGGAACTCTTCTTCCCATTCTGAAGGCAGTCACTGTTCTTTCCCTCTGCTTGTAGTATTCTACCCCTTCTGCAGTCAGTGTTCTTCTCCTTCTGCAGACTGTCTTCTTCCTCTTATGCAGTCATTGTTTTCCCTTTCTTCAGACACTCTTCATCCCCTTCTTTAGACAGTGTTCTTCACCTTCTTCAGGCAAGCCTCATCCTCTTCTGCAGGAAGTCTTCTTTCCACTTCTGCAAGAAGTGTTCTTCCTCTTCTGCAGGCGGTCCTCTTCCCCTTCTACAGGCAGGCTGCTTCTCCTTCTTTAGGCAGTTTCCTTCCCCTTCTGCAGCAGCCTCCTTCCCCTTCTGCAGAAAGAAGTCTTCTTCCCCTTCTACAGCAGCCTTCTTCCCCTTCTGCAGGAAGACGTTTTCTTCCCCTTCTGCAAGCAGCCTTCTTCCCCTTATGCAGCAAGGTTCTTCCTCTTCTGCAGCAAGGTTCTTCCTCTTCTGCAGCATTTCCTTCAAAGCAACTAATATCTTCATACAGAAAATGAATGTTTAGTAATCATTTATTTATCATTAAGGATATTCACAGTGTATTACAATCTATATATATCAAATATTCATTTAGAAATATAGCTAAACACAGGTTTTGTGGGTATGGACTAAAGATAAGACATTTCTTACTCTATCGCCTGTTTCATCTTCAACGAACTTCCTCATTCACCAAATTATCAAATGATTATGTTTATGAGATTAGCGGTTCTCCCTTCACTGTTCTTCTCTGATTTGCTTTCCCAGAATTTAATGATCTTATTAGGGAAACAATGACTCTTTCAGGGAGATTAATTGGCCAAGGGAATCACTTGACCGAGAACTTCATGAGAGAGATATGGACTCTCTACTGGGTGGCCAGCACCTCAGGCTGGTCGTGGGTTTGTCAGGCTTTAGTAAGAGTTCTTGAATGGCTATACTCATTTAGGTTTACTCGAGCCTTGGAGAGTTATTTCTGTGAAGTATTTTGCCAGTTGATCGTCTGCGAGTCTGAGGAAACTATGTGGAAGGGCAGTTAGTGTACCACTGGCCTCCGCCAGCTCTGTATTTGCATAAGACTGAAGTTAAACCCGTTCCGGGAGCGCGAAGTGGTGGAGCCTTCGTGTTTGTCTGTGGCAGTTCGCCTTGAACCGCTCCGTCAGTAAACAGTGGCCGGTGCGGTGGAAGCCCCACTGGGCACTCACATCCTCACTCTGGGAATGCCCCGGGGGCTCATGGGAGCTAGATTGTGTGTGGAACTGTCAGTTCAACGACCAAAGCTGAGTTGAATCTCCTCCACACAAGGCCACCGCGAACAAGCTCACGATGATAAACTGCCTCAGATTTCGAGACGGTTTATGAATATTGCTGGTTATCTGCGCCAGCAGTGAGCATCGAGGTGAGCACACTCATTGCTGGTTATCTGCGCCAGCAGTGAGCATCGAGGTGAGCACACTCATTGCTGGTTATCTGCGCCAGCAGTGAGCATCGAGGTGAGCACACTCATTGCTGGTTATCTGCGCCAGCAGTGAGCATCGAGGTGAGCACACTCATTGCTGGTTATCTGCGCCAGCAGTGAGCATCGAGGTGAGCACACTCATTGCTGGTTATCTGCGCCAGCAGTGAGCATCGAGGTGAGCACACTCATTGCTGGTTATCTGAGCCAGCAGTGAGCATCGAGGTGAGCACACTCATTGCTGGTTATCTGCGCCAGCAGTGAGCATCGAGGTGAGCACACTCATTGCTGGTTATCTGCGCCAGCAGTGAGCATCGAGGTGAGCACACTCATTGCTGGTTATCTGAGCCAGCAGTGAGCATCGAGGTGAGCACGCTCATCTGGTGGCTGGAGCATGGCCTTGGCTCACTCTACATGCGCTTCTACTGGGGAAAAAATAAAATGTGAAAGAGAGAGAAATCTTATACTGCCCGCCCCCCCTTGTCCTCCGCAGCGATACTGGTACCTGGATTATTATCATCAGCTTCATTTACCTCAAGTTACAAAAGGTCAGAACATTGAGAATTCATAATTCCTGATCTAAGTAGCCCGAGTTATACCCAGAGAGATAAAACTCTCAGGTTGGATTCTTGACAAAGAAGACTTACCACATTCTTGCAGATACAAGCTGGTGGATCCCTCTAAAAAGACAGGGTTTTTAAGTAAACAGAATCCTTCATTAGCAGTCCATTATTTAGTGTTGCCATCTACAGGGGAGTTGTATCAAGATTAGGAGAGTCCCAGGGTATGAATCCAGGTATGTACGTCTTGAGACAGTGAAGGATACGACGCGCGATCAAAAAATATATACACCGTCGGTCGTTAATGATTCCCCAAGCTCTCACGAACGCCATGGACTTTGGTCACTTGTAGAAATGCCTTCACCCAGGACGCCACTGCAGCAGAGAGAAGTTGTGAGGCGGACGGGGAATGCATACGTGCTAAGCCTTAGGCACCCTCTGGGTGTGGAGTAGGGTGTGTCGACCCTGACGGAGGAGGTCCGGAAGCTGGTGACATCTTGCAGTGTAGGTCTGCACATGGAGCGAGCGGTCCCGTCGCTTACAGACTCGCTGGAGACATGATAGAAATGAGTGAGGCAAATCACTGGAAATACTGAGGTCGATCTCGCTCTGAATAACCGTCGCTCTTCAGATTTACCCCTCGAGCTTCTCCTCTGGATCAATGTCACGTATTTGTGTGTAGGCTTCGACTGTCGACCCGCTTGTCAAGGAACCTGTTTTATCCAACCTAGAGACAGGAGGGTTCTCGTAATACGGATGAGTAGGAAGAAGGCTGAAGCGGACAGCGTCAGTATGAGGCTCCTGAAATTTGGCAGTGAGGTTTTTCATGTAGGAGCTGACTGTAGCTACATCTGTTCCTTGGCATTCGCGTACCCATTTTTAAAAGTGAAGTAAGGGCTTCGATTCCCCGATCTGGAGGTTAGAGCAGGGAACACATTAAGCCACCGCCTCTAGGGTGTTACAGTGGTAAGCCTTTGTTCCGTATCTGTCGCTGGAAGAGATTCCGAACCATTTGCTTTCGACCCATCATCATGAGCAATCTGGATTTCAATACCACAAAAAAGTATCATCCAAGTTAATCAAATCCTTTGCATTCCATGTCCTTGTAGAGCTTCGTCCCAGGCTCCGGCAGGGCTTCATTCATTATATGTTGGTCCTGAAGAATCAGTGACTCTGGTCAATGAAACAATTTGGGAAACCTTACAATTCTTTTAAGCTTCGTACGAGATATAAAACTTACGTTCAGTTATATCTTGAGAATCATTTCTTGGGATTCGGTAATGTAAGAAATTTCATTACTTGAGTAGAGCAGGTAAAGAATCAGATACTCTGTTGTAGTAAGTGTGAAACATCAACAAGCAGTTCCATTATCTAGGACTTAATATCTGTTAATGTTGTGGTGATATTTGGAGTGTCTAAGAGTCTCTGGGTGATGGGTCTTTGTTTACTAGACGAGCAGGATAAGCATTTGTAGGTGCAGATCCTTTTGGACTGATGATTATTATTCAAGGCTTTGGTAATTTATTGGATGATATCATCCAAAGTAATTATGAGCAAGCCATCGGAGTCTCGGATAGATTCATCCAGAGTTGGTTGGGTGGACCGCAATACCAGCAGGTAGATAATGGGACCTGATCGACAATGGAAGGAACTGGAGGACAACGTCAGACGTTGCTCTGATGAGGACACATCTTCAAGATGCTCCATGATGCTCACACCTTCAAGATTCTGGCGAGCCTCCGTCTTTCTCTAATGCCTCTGAGACCTTACACTCTGACGGCTGGCATGAATAGCCGACTGAGCTCCTTCTACAAGGAGTGTTAGCGCAGGCTTCTGTGGCACACATCCAGTGAATCTGCGTCGCAACGGGAATTACATCGTACGGTTGGTGTATGAGTGCCACCTCTCTGATCCAGCAGACCCGACTGTGACACTGTGGCCCGTATAGATCCATTCCCAGGAGCTGTCGCAACTCACAGGGGCCCCTTTTGTGCAGGGTGTGCTCTTGGGAGAGGAAACCAAGGTGCCAGCCAGGAGGATCATAGGTGTACGAGAGTTCCTGTCGTCAGAAGCGTAGGAAAATGTCCTCTAAGTGTGAAGGGCGGCTACCTGAAGACACTAGCCCAGAAACCCAGACTTGGATTCGGAAAGTGCCACAACGCGCTACCACTTCACCTATGTCCAAACTCGTAGTATCATTACCACCACCTGTAGTGGTGTACAGGGGGGAAGGGAAAGGAGATGACCTAACTCAAAAAAAGAAGAAAGTGTTCTCAGGAAGCCTTAAAGCATACGAGAACACATAAACATAAGCACAGAAAGAGATACTTAAAAGAACCCCAATCTAATTATATTTGATCAACGGAATGAAGAATAACAGACGAGTTTATCAAAACAGGTTCTTCTCTTTTTTTTTCCTGGTTGACAGTGGAGTGGAGGTAGCTCGCTCGCCAGCTGTCTGCCTGCTTAGTATTCACTAGTGGGTATGTGGGCAGGCGTGCGTGCAACCAGATAAATAAATACCAATAATTGTTTGAACCTCAGGAGAGAGTGGGACAAGTTCGCTGGAACTTTAGCAATACTAGCCCGTTCCGCTGGAAGCCTGGATATTTCGATGGTAATGGGGATAGCTTTGCTAGAAGTGTAAACAGGGTCTTATCTCCATGGAAACGTTTGTGGGTGGAAGTTGGAAACGTTTCTCGGAAGATGGGTATTGGATCCGCTTGTTCGAAGTTTCCAAATATGTGTACCAGCTTGGAAACGTTTTGTTGGAGGGGAATGCTTGTTAGAAGTCTGAAGATAGTGATAACTGCTGGGAAACGTTTGCTAGAAGTCTGGAAAATGGTGGTAACTGCTGGGAAACGTTTGATGGAAGTCTGGAAAATGATGGTAACTTCTCAGAAACGTTTGCTGGAAGTCTGGAAATGATGGTAATTGCTGGGAAACGTTTGCTGGAAGTCTGGAAAATGATGGTAACTTCTCAGAAACGTTTGCTGGAAGTCTGGAAATGGTGGTAACTGCTGGGAAACGCTTGCTGGAAGTCTGGAAAATGATGGTAACTGCTCAGAAACGTTTGCTGGAAGTCTGGAAAATGGTGGTAACTGCTCAGAAACGTTTGCTGGAAGTCTGGGAAATGGTGGTAACTGCTCAGAAACGTTTGCTGGAAGTCTGGAAAATGGTGATAGCTGCTCAGAAACGTTTGCTGGAAGTCTGGAAAATGGTGGTAACTGCTCAGAAACGTTTGCTGGAAGTCTGGAAAATGGTGGTAACTGCTCAGAAACGTTTGTTGGAAGTCTGGAAATGATGGTACCTGCTGAGAAACGTTTGCTGGAAGTCTAGAATTTTTTCAGTTCCCTGTACCATTTGGAAATCGTTTCTGTTGCTTTAAAATTTCCAAAAAAAAAGAAAAAAAAAGAAAATTTGATTTCTGGTCAGAGAACGACTGAGTCTTGTATAACTTGAAAGGTTTGGTCATCTTCCTTGATGCCCGCACATGTTCCTCCAGTGTCGTGTGTTTGTGGTGATCCGTGTATGGCGTCGTGGGTCCGACACTTGTGGTCTGTGAATTTCCAGTTTTCCGGGCTGCTGATTAAGCGTAGATGACGCGAAATGTTACGCTTGTCTGGATCCATTTGCGTCTTCTTGAGTCTGTTTCGCGCGAAGTGCGTTTTTCAGGTTTAGAAATAGCGTGAAAATCAGCGTTTTCTATTGTTTTTGTCAAGTGGAGTTAACTAATTATTTTTCCAATTCAAATCTGTCTGTCTTTAACCTAATCAAAGAACAACTGCTTGTCGGCCTGAAACAGGGCTGTATGATCATTACGCACTATTATACGATCCTTGGGTATGATAAAATGACCTTTCCTTGTGAATCAGGTCAAAGGTCATGTTATGATACCCATGGGTCGTACACCGTCGTGTTCAAGGGGTAGTCCTGGGATATGATGGGGATATGACCTGTCTTGACCAGTAGCTGTACGGGATGAGTACATGGGATACTCATGTCCCATGTAGAACCAATAGCGACCCGTCGAAATTCTCAGAGGTATTTTGTTTGACGAAGGAAAGCAGATGGTGAGACCCGCTTAAAGACAGTCTTACGAGACATGTTGAGATGGTTTCCCAAAGGGCCTGAGGCTTTTTGCTACGGCATGAGGGGAGGTTAAGGTACCTGGCACCCGTACGTGGTTTTAAGGGCGGTGCGGTTGAATATTTGACTGCTAGTGGTACCAAGCCATGTCCTTGAGACAGGTTTGGTTTGGGAGGAATGTCGTCGAAGTCACGTCAAAAGAAAAAAGAAATTCATTCGAAATAAACTTTCTCCCTAAATGGTACCTCAATCAAAAGAATCCCATAAATGATTTAGTCTGAGTGAAAAAAAGAAAAGGGGGGAATGGGTTGTTGCTGGACCACACTGCATGTTTTTCATGCGTGAGATGAATGCAGAATGAAGTGACCTGTGACGATATACAAAAGATGGAAGCACGTAAAAGCCCAGAAATTCATTCGGTCGCTGGAATCAGCTGCATCCAGATTCCTTCCTCCTTCAAGTCTGCGAGACGAAGAGTTTCTCCAAGTGCTACGCGTCGACGGGGTCTCTCTGGCTCGTGTGTTTTGCTGAGCACTGGCCCTCCCTCACCTCAGAAGGAGCAGAGGGAGAGACCCCAGCAGCAGGTCAGTGCATCGAAGAGAAAACCAAGAGGCTTTTTGCTAAGTGCTCAACGTGAGGGGTTAGCTCGGGTGTGCTTGATCAACCAATGAATGAGGAAGAAGAGGATAAAGAATTTTAGAGTTATTGATAAATAGAGTTCACAGTAACGTACGTATTGTATAAAGCTCTGAAACCCTAGCTCAGTTAGTCGAACTTAAGCGCTTTTCTTCTCGTGTATAGCGCCATACTGGAAGACTTGAGTATAGGTCAGAACGCTAAAAGTTTTAAGTTATCGTACCCATGAGGTTAGGTTGTCATAGACGAAAGGTTAAGTCTTCGTACTTTAAGGCATAAATCGTCGTGCTCAAGTGATTAAGTTGTCGTACTCAAGGAATTAAGTTGTCTTATTCTATGAGATAACTCGTCCTACTCAGGGGGTTAAGTTATCGTATGCAAGGACTTATACAATCATACTCTGGGGGTCTAAATCGTCGTACATCATGGGTTTAATCGTCGTACTCAAGGTACTGAAGTAATTGAGATGTTAGTAGCAGTGTACAGACAGCTGACCATTATCTTCCCGCTAATGCTGTCATATGACGTCACATCTAATTACGAAATACAACTGCGTTCCATGATTGTCATAATACTTTTACCTTTTCTTATATATCATATTTGTTTTATTGTTCTCCTCCTTGACCAATCTTGATTTATCATACATTTACGTTCAGTTTCATATTTTTCTTCTGGTGTGCTACGATACATCTGAACACGAGTCTTATGTGCAAAATCTCTTTCCTCAAAGGTTCTCCCATCCTCTCTCTCTCTCTCTCTCTCTCTCTCTCTCTCTCTCTCTCTCTCTCTCTCTCTCTCTCTCTCTCTCTCTCTCTCTCTCTCTCTCTCTCTCTCTCTCTCTCTCTCTCTCTCTCTCTCTCTCTCTCTCTCTCTCTCTCTCTCTCTCCTCCTCTACCTTTTCTTCCTTACTTTCTCTCCTCCTTTGTTCTCCTTGCTTCCTTAGTCCAGCCTTATGTAACTTTCGCGTCACCCTCCACTCTCAGGGGCCCAGCGCAACTGTTTGAGACCTCGCATGTCACCCTTCACACTAGAGGTTCCTCCTCCACTGTCTCACACCACACATCACACTTCACTCTGGGAGCTCCTACGGCACTATTCAAGGCCCCCTAAATCCTCTGGAGGCTCCTACATCGCTCTCTAGGACCTCTACATCCTCCACAAGCTCTTACAGCACTCCTAACGCCTTCACATCCTCTGGAGGCTCCGACAGCGCTCTCGAAGACCTCCACATCCTTTGGAGGTTCCTACGGCGCTCTCTAAGACCTTCACATCCTCTGGAGGCTCCTACAGCGCCCTCGAAGATCACATCCACCAGAGGCTACTACAAAGCTCTGTCGAAGACCTCCGTGTCTTCTGGCGGCTGCTGCAGGAGGAAGACCCGCACATCTCCCTCCTTTCTCAAGGCTCCACCATCACTTGCCACAACCAACCTTCGTATATCACCTTTGACTATACAATGAAGGTATGATTTGCTCACAGGCGCTTAGCCAAGGGTGTTACGCCCACTCTAGTCCAGTAAGGCGTCGGAAAACTAGAGAAAGGAAGATGGCAGTGGTGGTGCAAGAAAGAGAGAGAGAGAGAGAGAGAGAGAGAGAGAGAGAGAGAGAGAGAGAGAGAGAGAGAGAGAGAGAGAGAGAGAGAGAGAGAGAGAGAGAGAAGAACTGTCACGTTACCGCTCTAATGTGATTCACCTTCGCAGGCAACTCGATTAAAGTTTACTTTCTATTCAGTTTACCATCCTCGCCATTAGCCTCACCTGTCCCTGGGACTCGCTCGCTCTCCTCCTCACCGTCGCAGTTCTGGTCAATCTTGTGCGACTCATACCCGCTTTCCATCCGACCTCCGTCAGCACATGCGGTCCATCTCACAAGGGTCGTCCTGGTGTACTAAGAGAGAGAGAGGAAGAAGGCCATCGCAAAAGCAGTACTGTACGATGGAGTATGATGATTGGGTATTATATATATGTTTATTTATATTTCATTATACTTTGTCGCTGTCTTCCTCAGTATGATGTTTGGGTATTATATATATGTTTATTTACATTTCATTATACTTTGTCGCTGTCTTCCGCGTTAGCGAGGTAGCGCAAGGAAACAGACGAAAGAATGGCCCAACCCACCCACATACACATGTATATACATACATGTCCACACACGCACATATACATACCTATACATTTCAACGTATACATATATATACATACACAGACATATATACACATGCACATAATTCATACTGTCCGCCCTTATTCATTCCCGTCGCCAGCCCGCCACACATGAAATGACAACCCTCTAACCCCGCACGCGCGTGAGGTAGCTCTAGGAAAAGACAACGAATGCCACATTCGTTCACACTGAGTCTCTAGCTGTCATGTTTAATGCACCGAAACCACAGCTCCCTTTCCACATCTAGGCCCCACACAACTTTCCATGGTTTACCCCAGACGCTTCACATGCTCTGGTTCAATCCATTGACACCACGTCAACCCCGGTATACCACATCGTTCCAATTCACTCTATTCCTTGCACGTCTTTCACCCTCTTGCATGCTCAGGCCCCGATCGCTCAAAATCTTTTTCACTCCATCCTACCACCTCCAATTTGGTCTCCCACTTCTCGTTCTCTCCACCTCTGACATATATCCTTTTGTCAATCTTTCCTCACTCATTCTCTCCATGTGACGAAACCATTTCAATACACCCTCTTCTGCTCTCTTAACCACACTCTTTTTATTACCCCATATATATATATATATATATATATATATATATATATATATATATATATATATATATATATATATATATATATATATATATATATATATATATATAGATAGATAGATCGATAGATAGATAGATAGATAGATAGATAGATAGATAGATAGATATGTGTGTGTGTGTGTGTGTGTGTGTGTGTGTGTGTGTGTGTGTGTGTGTAGCTTGGCCGAAACTAGGCACCCATTTTATCAAACAACCTTTATTTGGGGGATGAACAGTTGGGTTAATTGTGGACCCGATGCCGCGACCAGGATTTGGACCTATGCGGACTCGACCACTGGGTGTCGCATCGCGATCAGAAACGGTAACCACCACACCACAGAGGTCTAAATAGATAGATAGATAGATAGATGTATTCCACGTGACGAAAAAGACGACTAAAGGGGGATGGAGTGGGTGGCTGGAAACCCGCCCCTTCGTGCATTTCAGTTCTTGAAGAAGAAACTGAGAAGGAGTCACGCGGGGAGTGCTCATCCTCCTCGAGGGCTCAGATTGGGATGTCTAAATGTGTGTAAATGTAACCAAGATGAGAAGAAAGGAGAAATAGGTAGTATGTTTGAGGAAAGATACCTGGATGTTCTGGCTCTGAGTGAAATGAAGCACAAGGGTAAAGCGGAAGAATGTTTTGGAAAAGTCTTGGGAGCAAAGTCAGAGGTTGGTGAGAGGACAAGGGCTAAGGAAGGAGTAGCACTACTCCTGAAGCAGGAGTTGTGGAAGTATATGATAGAGTGTAAGGAAGTATAGTTTATATTAATGTGTGTAAAGCCGAAAGTGGATGATGAGAGATGAGTGATTATTGGTGCTTATGCACCTGACCACAAGAAAAGGAATCACGAGAGGCAAGTGTTTTACGAGCAGCTGAGTCAGCGTGTCAGTGGTTTTTGTGCACGAGATCGGATATCAATTATGGATGATTTAAATGTGAAGGCAGTTAAGGGTATAATTGGTGCGCAGGGGGTATTCAGTCTCATGAATTGAAATGATGAGGAGCTTATGGGGTTGTGTGCAGCCAAAAAGACTGGTGATTGGGAAGACCTGCTTTAAAAAGAGAGATACACATAAGTATACGTATGTGGGTAGGAGAGATGGTCAACAGGCTTATCAGAGTATACATTAATTGATAGGCATGTAAAAGAGTGTTTTGGATGTTGATATGCTGAGAGGGGCAGCTGTTGGGATGTCTGATCACAATCTTGTGGAGGCGAGGGTGAAGATTTGCAGAGATTTTTCAAAAAGAGAAAACAATGTCGGGGTGAAGAGAGTGTGAGAGTAAGTGAACTTGGAAAGGAGTGTAGAATGTCAAAAAGTAATCAAGCGAACAATTATTAAAAAAAGAAAAAAGAAAAAAAGAAATATATATATATATATATATATATATATATATATATATATATATATATATATATATATATATATATATATATATATATATATATATATATATATATATATATATATATATATATTTCATAAATTTTAGGGAGAATAAAAAATGTTCTGGAAGGAGGTAAATAAAGTGCGTAAGACAAGGGAGCAAATGGGGAGGTGATAACAAGTAGTGGTGATGTGAGAAGGAGATGGAGTGAGTATTTTGAAGGTTTGTTGAATGTGTTTGATGATAGAGTGGCAGATATAGGGTGTTTTGGTCGAGATGGTGTGCAAAGTGAGAGGGTTAGGGAAAATGATTTGGTAAACAGAGAAGAGGTAGTAAAAGCTTTGCGGAAGATGAAAGCCGGCAAGGCAGCAGGTTTGGATGGTATTGCAGTGGAATTTATTTAAAAAGGGGGTGACTGTATTATTGACTGGTTGGTAAGGTTATTTGATGTATGTATGACTCATGGTGAGGTGCCTGAGGATTGGCGGAATGCGTGCATAGTGCCATTGTACAAAGGCAAAGGGGATAAGAGTGAGTGCTCAAATTACAGAGGTATAAGTTTGTTGAGTATTCCTGGTAAATTATATGGGAGGGTATTGATTGAGAGGGTGAAGGCATGTACAGCGCATCAGATTGGGGAAGAGCAGTGTGGTTTCAGAAGTGGTAGAGGATTTGTGGATCAGGTGTTTGCTTTGAAGAATGTATGTGAGAAATACTTAGAAAAGCAAATGGATTTGTATGTAGCATTTATGGATCTGGAGAAGGCATATGATAGAGTTGATAGAGATGCTCTGTGGAAGGTATTAAGAATATATGGTGTGGGAGGCTAGTTGTTAGAAGCAGTGAAAAGTTTTTATCAAGGATGTAAGGCATGTGTACGTGTAGTAAGAGAGGAAAGTGATTGGTTCTCAGTGAATGTAGGTTTGCGGCAGGGGTGTGTGATGTCTCCATGGTTGTTTAATTTGTTTATGGATGGGGTTGTTAGGGAGGTGAATGCAAGAGTTTTGGAAAAAAGGGCAAGTATGAAGTCTGTTGGGGACGAGAGAGCTTGGGAAGTGAGTCAGTTGTTGTTCGCTGATGATACAGCGCTGGTTGCTGATTCATGTGAGAAACTGCAGAAGCTGGTGACTGAGTTTGGTAAAGTGTGTGAAAGAAGAAAGTTAAGAGTAAATGTGAATAAGAGCAAGGTTATTAGGTACAGTAGGGTTGAGGGTCAAGTCAACTGGGAGGTAAGTTTGAACGAAGAAAAACTGGAGGAAGTAAAGTGTTTTAGATATCTGGGAGTGGATCTGGCAGCGGATGGAACCATGGAAGCGGATGTGGATCATAGGGTGGGGGAGGGGGCGAAAATCCTGGGAGCCTTGAAGAATGCGTGGAAGTCGAGAACATTATCTCCGTATGCAAAAGTGGCTTTGTTTGAAGGAATAGTGGTTCCAACAATGTTGTATGGTTGTGAGGCGTGGGCTATGGATAGAGTTGTGCGCAGGAGGGTGGATGTGCTGGAAATGAGATGTTTGAGAACAATAGGTGGTGTGAGGTGGTTTGATCGAGTAAGTGATAATAGGGTAAGTGAGCTGTGTGGAAATAAAAAGAGCGTGGTTGAGAGAGCAGAAGAGGGTGTTTTGAAATGGTTTGGGCACATGGAGAGAATGAGTGAGGAAAGATTGACCAAGAGGTTATATGTGTCGGAGGTGGAGGGAACGAGGAGAAGTGGGAGACCAAATTGGAGGTGGAAAGATGGAGTGAAAAAGATTTTGAGTGATCGGGGCCTGAACACGCAGGAGGGTGAAAGGCGTGCAAGGAATAGAGTGAATTGGATCGATGTGGTATACCGGGGTCGACGTGCTGTCAATGGATTGAATCAGGGCATGTGAAGCGTCTGGGGTAAACCATGGAAAGTTCTGTGGGGCCTTGATGTGGAAAGGGAGCTGTGATTCGGGCATTATTGCATGACAGCTAGAGACTGAGTGTAAACGAATGGGGCATTTGTTGTCTTTTCCTAGCGCTACCTCGCACACATGAGGGGGGAGGGGGATGTTATTCCATGTGTGGCGAGGTGGCGATGGGAATGAATAAAGGCAGACAGTGTGAATTGTGTGCATGTGTATATATGTATGTGTCTGTGTGTGTATATATATGTGTACATTGAGATGTATGGGTATGTATATTTGCGTGTGTGGACGTGTATGTATATATATGTGTATGGGGACGGGTTGGGCCATTTCTTCCGTCTGTTTCCTTGCGCTATCTTGCAAACGCGGGAGACAGCGACAAAGCAAAAAAATAATATATATATATATATATATATATATATATAAAAATTAAAAAAAAAAAAAAAAAAAAAAAAAAAACAAGAAAGGGGAGGATTTCCAGCCACCCGCTCCCTCCCCTTTTAGTCGCCTTCTACGACACGCAGGGAATACGTGGGAAGTATTCTTTCTCCCCTATCCCCAGGGATAGGGGAGAAAGGGTATTTAATTTTCCAAAAGAAGGAACAGAGAAGGGGGCTAAGTGAGGATATTCCCTCTAAGGCTCAGTCCTCTGTTCTTAACGCTACCTCGCTAAAGCGGGAAATGGCGAATATGTATGAAAAGAAAAGTATATACAAGCTTGGCTTTACATGTGCTAGACTTTACCTTTACATGGCTTTGGTTACGTGACCATATGTCAGCAGTGTAGCTTGGTCGGGCAGGCGCAGTTTGTTGTCACTCTCGTCTCTGGCTTTGCTCTCCGCCGTAGACAGGATGAATGGTCGGCCACCTCGAGGGTTAAAAGCGTTGTTGTGTTTCTTCGTGAGTGTTGAGGATGCCTAGCGCACACGGCACAGACTGACTGCTGTTGCACCATGCGCTACTGAGAGTGATGTGGTCTGGGCTGGTGGCACAGTTGGGGGTGATGGTGTAGGTGGAGGTCATGTAGAGTGTCGAGTGAGGACACACACACACATCTCTCTCTCTCTCTCTCTGGAATTGCGCGTTCATACGCACTTTTAGGGGCGATCATAGCCTAGCGGTAGCGCTCCCGCCTGTTGCACAGGGGTCCCGGTTCGATCCTGGCTGTTGGAGGTTTGTATGATATATATATGTATATATATATATATGGGTATGTTTGAAGGAATAGTGGTTCCAACAATGTTGTATGGTTGTGAGGCGTGGGCTATGGATAGAGTTGTGCGCAGGAGGGTGGATGTGCTGGAAATGAGATGTTTGAGGACAATGTGTGGTGTGAGGTGGTTTGATCGAGTAAGTGATAATAGGGTAAGTGAGCTGTGTGGAAATAAAAAGAGCGTGGTTGAGAGAGCAGAAGAGGGTGTTTTGAAATGGTTTGGGCACATGGAGAGAATGAGTGAGGAAAGATTGACCAAGAGAATATATGTGTCGGAGGTGGAGGGAACGAGGAGAAGTGGGAGACCAAATTGGAGGTGGAAAGATGGAGTGAAAAAAGTTTTTATCAAGGATGTAAGGCATGTGTACGTGTAGTAAGAGAGGAAAGTGATTGGTTCTCAGTGAATGTAGGTTTGCGGCAGGGGTGTTGTGATGTCTCCATGGTTGTTTAATTTGTTTATGGATGGGGTTGTTAGGGAGGTGAATGCAAGAGTTTTGGAAAAAAGGGCAAGTATGAAGTCTGTTGGGGATGAGTGAGCTGGGAAGTGAGTCAGTTGTTGTTCGCTGATGATACAGCGCTGGTTGCTGATTCATGTGAGAACTGCAGAAGCTGGTGACTGAGTTGGTAAAGTGTGTGAAAGAAGAAAGTTAAGAGTAATGTGAATAAGAGCAAGGTTATTAGGTACAGTAGGGTTGAGGGTCAAGTCAACTGGGAGGTAAGTTTGAACGAAGAAAAACTGGAGGAAGTAAAGTGTTTTAGATATCTGGGAGTGGATCTGGCAGCGGATGGAACCATGGAAGCGGATGTGGATCATAGGGTGGGGGAGGGGGCGAAAATCCTGGGAGCCTTGAAGAATGCGTGGAAGTCGAGAACATAATCTCCGTATGCAAAAGTGGCTTTGTTTGAAGGAATAGTGGTTCCAACAATGTTGTATGGTTGTGAGGCGTGGGCTATGGATAGAGTTGTGCGCAGGAGGGTGGATGTGCTGGAAATGAGATGTTTGAGAACAATAGGTGGTGTGAGGTGGTTTGATCGAGTAAGTGATAATAGGGTAAGTGAGCTGTGTGGAAATAAAAAGAGCGTGGTTGAGAGAGCAGAAGAGGGTGTTTTGAAATGGTTCGGGCACATGGAAAGAATGAGTGAGGAAAGATTGACCAAGAGAATATATGTGTCGGAGGTGGAGGGAACGAGGAGAAGTGGGAGACCAAATTGGAGGTGGAAAGATGGAGTGAAAAAAGTTTTTATCAAGGATGTAAGGCATGTGTACGTGTAGTAAGAGAGGAAAGTGATTGGTTCTCAGTGAATGTAGGTTTGCGGCAGGGGTGTTGTGATGTCTCCATGGTTGTTTAATTTGTTTATGGATGGGGTTGTTAGGGAGGTGAATGCAAGAGTTTTGGAAAAAAGGGCAAGTATGAAGTCTGTTGGGGATGAGTGAGCTGGGAAGTGAGTCAGTTGTTGTTCGCTGATGATACAGCGCTGGTTGCTGATTCATGTGAGAACTGCAGAAGCTGGTGACTGAGTTGGTAAAGTGTGTGAAAGAAGAAAGTTAAGAGTAATGTGAATAAGAGCAAGGTTATTAGGTACAGTAGGGTTGAGGGTCAAGTCAACTGGGAGGTAAGTTTGAACGAAGAAAAACTGGAGGAAGTAAAGTGTTTTAGATATCTGGGAGTGGATCTGGCAGCGGATGGAACCATGGAAGCGGATGTGGATCATAGGGTGGGGGAGGGGGCGAAAATCCTGGGAGCCTTGAAGAATGCGTGGAAGTCGAGAACATAATCTCCGTATGCAAAAGTGGCTTTGTTTGAAGGAATAGTGGTTCCAACAATGTTGTATGGTTGCGAGGCGTGGGCTATGGATAGAGTTGTGCGCAGGAGGGTGGATGTGCTGGAAATGAGATGTTTGAGGACAATGTGTGGTGTGAGGTGGTTTGATCGAGTAAGTGATAATAGGGTAAGTGAGCTGTGTGGAAATAAAAAGAGCGTGGTTGAGAGAGCAGAAGAGGGTGTTTTGAAATGGTTCGGGCACATGGAAAGAATGAGTGAGGAAAGATTGACCAAGAGAATATATGTGTCGGAGGTGGAGGGAACGAGGAGAAGTGGGAGACCAAATTGGAGGTGGAAAGATGGAGTGAAAAAAGTTTTTATCAAGGATGTAAGGCATGTGTACGTGTAGTAAGAGAGGAAAGTGATTGGTTCTCAGTGAATGTAGGTTTGCGGCAGGGGTGTGTGAATGTCTCCATGGTTGTTTAATTTGTTTATGGATGGGGTTGTTAGGGAGGTGAATGCAAGAGTTTTGGAAAAAAGGGCAAGTATGAAGTCTGTTGGGGGACGGAGTGAAGCTTGGAAGTGAGTCAGTTGTTGTTCGCTGATGATACAGCGCTGGTTGCTGATTCATGTGAGAACTGCAGAAGCTGGTGACTGAGTTTGGTAAAGTGTGTGAAAGAAGAAAGTTAAGAGTAATGTGAATAAGAGCAAGGTTATTAGGTACAGTAGGGTTGAGGGTCAAGTCAACTGGGAGGTAAGTTTGAACGAAGAAAAACTGGAGGAAGTAAAGTGTTTTAGATATCTGGGAGTGGATCTGGCAGCGGATGGAACCATGGAAGCGGATGTGGATCATAGGGTGGGGGAGGGGGCGAAAATCCTGGGAGCCTTGAAGAATGCGTGGAAGTCGAGAACATAATCTCCGTATGCAAAAGTGGCTTTGTTTGAAGGAATAGTGGTTCCAACAATGTTGTATGGTTGTGAGGCGTGGGCTATGGATAGAGTTGTGCGCAGGAGGGTGGATGTGCTGGAAATGAGATGTTTGAGGACAATGTGTGGTGTGAGGTGGTTTGATCGAGTAAGTGATAATAGGGTAAGTGAGCTGTGTGGAAATAAAAAGAGCGTGGTTGAGAGAGCAGAAGAGGGTGTTTTGAAATGGTTTGGGCACATGGAGAGAATGAGTGAGGAAAGATTGACCAAGAGAATATATGTGTCGGAGGTGGAGGGAACGAGGAGAAGTGGGAGACCAAATTGGAGGTGGAAAGATGGAGTAAAAAAGATTTTGTGTGATCGGGGCCTGAACACGCAGGAGGGTGAAAGGAGGGCAAGGAATAGAGTGAATTGGATCGATGTGGTATACCGGGGTCGACGTGCTGTCAATGGATTGAATCAGGGCATGTGAAGCGTCTGGGGTAAACCATGGAAAGCTGTGTAGGTATGTATATTTGCGTGTGTGGAGTATGTATATACATGTGTATGGGGGTGGGTTGGGCCATTTCTTTCGTCTGTTTCCTTGCGCTATCTTGCAAACGCGGGAGACAGCGACAAAGCAAAAAAAAAAAAAAATATATATATATATAATATATATATATAATATATATTATATATATATATATATAGTTATATATATATATATATATATATTATATATATATATATATATATTATATATATATATCCTAACTTGAGCCAGGTACCCATTGTATCAACCAACCCGTAAGTGTGGACGAACAGCTGGGTCAACCGACTGCCACAACTAGGATTCGAACCTATGCGCTCGACCCTGGGCGGCCCGTGAATGCGTCACGGTCAGGAACATCCCCATATTCTCGCAATATGTCCTCCATCTGAACTCAAAACTGAGACCAAGTCTTCGCTAAATGCTGCTTGTTCGTAATGGCATCATCGAATCATCTGAAGGCGATTGGTTCCACAAAGGTACTGTGGGTGTGATTGAAGAACTGGCTTATGATCTTTCGCGTAGTAGAATCCGTTTCTGACGTATCTCTTAAAAACCACGTCGGTAACCTTACACGTCTTACTCGACTCCAGTTACTGAAGCAGACGTGTCTTTTATCATGTTCCTTATTCCTCAGCGGTGCTCCTATAAATTTAGTAAATGGAAAGTGACTTAAAATCAATTACTTGTGAAGAGAATGAAACAAAGTGGATATCACACCTTGTATTGCAATACTTTGCTTTTGACATCGTCTGCATTACGTCTCTCTCTCTCTCTCTCTCTCTCTCTCTCTCTCTCTCTCTCTCTCTCTCTCTCTCTCTCTCTCTCTCTGGAATTGCGCGTTCATACGCACTTTTAGGGGCGATCATAGCCTAGCGGTAGCGCTCCCGCCTGTTGCACAGGGGTCCCGGGTTCGATCCTGGCTGTTGGAGGTTTGTATGATATATATATGTATATATATATATATATATATATATATGGGTATGTTTGAAGGAATAGTGGTTCCAACAATGTTGTATGGTTGCGAGGCGTGGGCTATGGATAGAGTTGTGCGCAGGAGGATGGATGTGCTGGAAATGAGATGTTTGAGGACAATGTGTGGTGTGAGGTGGTTTGATCGAGTAAGTAACGTAAGGGTAAGAGAGATGTGTGGAAATAAAAAGAGCGTGGTTGAGAGAGCAGAAGAGGGTGTTTTGAAATGGTTCGGGCACATGGAAAGAATGAGTGAGGAAAGATTGACCAAGAGAATATATGTGTCGGAGGTGGAGGGAACGAGGAGAAGAGGGAGACCAAATTGGAGGTGGAAAGATGGAGTAAAAAAGATTTTGTGTGATCGGGGCCTGAGCATGCAGGAGGGTGAAAGGAGGGCAAGGAATAGAGTGAATTGGAGCGATGTGGTATACCGAGGTTGACGTGCTGTCAGTAGACTGAATCAAGGCATGTGAAGCGTCTGGGGTAAACCATGGAAAGCTGTGTAGGTATGTATATTTGCGTGTGTGGACGTATGTATATACATGTGTATGGGGGTGGGTTGGGCCATTTCTTTCGTCTGTTTCCTTGCGCTACCTCGCAAACGCGGGAGACAGCGACAAAGCAACAAAAAAAAAAATAAATAAATATATATATATATATATATATATATATATATATATATATATATATATATATATATATATATATCAAAAAACTTTTCACGAATCAAACCATCCCTAAATATTCGAACCAAATCCATTCGCGCTGTGTGAGTTGTCTCATTCGCTTGTGTTTGCGTGAGCGGAGACTCCAGACATTTGTTCAAACAAGTCAAAAGCCATTAACCAGTTGTGACTACGCCATTTTAGCACAATGTGTCCTACACATCTATGGCGGTTGATATCTAATCAATTACCAGTAACTGATAAGCTTAATAGAATTTCATAATAACAACAGAAATCTAAACGTCGGAATTAGGTGTCTGCGAACCCCATATTGGCTCAGTGAAACTACGTGTTCAGTCATCAAGCTGCTGTTTAAGCACACGTTGTTCCCTGTGCCTCCTTAACGTTGCCCCAGGGGGAAGGTCAGCACCTCAGTTCTGCCTTGGCTTCGCCTGAGGCAGGACACAAGTCTGATATGTTGAGAGTGCAGCTACGCCTGATGAAAGACTAGAGGACGCGAGTGTGTTACGATGCTGGCGAGCAGTTGTGTTAGCTACGATTTTCGGAGAGTGTAAAGCCACACAGTAAGTCTCTTTGTGTCGTTATCACGGGAGAGAGATTGCATGGAGGATTATTTTTCTATTACTGATAAATAAATGAAATGTGATGGTAAAGTTAGATTTCCTTTAAAGATTCATTTATTGGGTGTTATCATCCCTTGTTATCATTGGTAGTTCCTTCAGGTGCCGGGGGGGGGGAGGAAAGGTAACATAATCACTTAATTATCTTTTTCCTCGACTATTAGGTTTCCACTAATTACACTTGGTTATAAAACTATAGGAAACTCCGGAAGGCCTGTTGGTCCAAACGAAACAACACTTGTCTAAGCCTAGCTGTTATTAGGAATGTAATTGGGCAAGTTACTATATCAAGGACACATCGAAACTATCTGAGGAGGTCGAGTGATTCTGTTATACAATGGTAGTGTTTAGAAAACTGATCAGGGGTATGAGATTTGTTTTTACTTTATCAAATAAGGCGAAAATTATGAGAATTATGAGTATCAAGGAAAATGTAGTGTTTTATTAACGTAAATTCAGGTAAAACGAATGTAAATCATCAACAGAACCTACGAAAACCTTGCCTAACTCTCTCTGCCTATATTTATCGAATCTGAATCATTTGAAAACGTTTTTATCCGTATAACCCAAAGGACAACTGTCGATTCATGACAGGGTCTACTTCTGATTCGTGGACTCGTAGGAATATATATATATATATATATATATATATATATATATATATATATATATATATATAGAGAGAGAGAGAGAGAGAGAGAGAGAGAGAGAGAGAGAGAGAGAGAGAAGAGGTAGTAAAAGCTTTGCGGAAGATGAAAGCCGGCAACGCAACAGGTTTGGATAGTATTGCAGTGGAATTTATTAAAAAAGGGGGTGACTGTATTATTGACTGGTTGGTAAGGTTATTTAATGTATGTATGACTCATGGTGAGGTGCCTGAGGATTGGCGGAATGCGTGCATAGTGCCATTGTACAAAGGCAAAGGGGATAAGAGTGAGTGCTCAAATTACAGAGGTATAAGTTTGTTGAGTATTCCTGGTAATTTATATGGGAGGGTATTGATTGAGAGGGTGAAGGCATGTACAGAGCATCAGATTGGGGAAGAGCAGTGTGGTTTCAGAAGTGGTAGAGGATGTGTGGATCAGGTGTTTGCTTTGAAGAATGTATGTGAGAAATACTTAGAAAAACAAATGGATTTGTATGTAGCATTTTTGGATCTGGAGAGGGCATATGATAGAGTTGATAGAGATGCTCTGTGGAAGGTATTAAGAATATATGGTGTGGGAGGCAAGTTGTCAGAAGCAGTGAAAATTTTTTATCGAGGATGTAAGGCATGTGTACGTGTAGGAAGAGAGAAAAGTGATTGGTTCTCAGTGAATGTAGGTTTGCGGCAGGGGTATGTGATGTCTCCATGGTTGTTTAATTTGTTTATGGATGGGGTTGTTAGGAAGGTGAATGCAAGAGTTTTGGAAAGAGGGGCAAGTATGAAGTCTGTTGGGGATGAGAGAGCTTGGGAAGTGAGTCAGTTGTTGTTCGCTGATGATACAGCGTGGTGGCTGATTCATGTGAGAAACTGCAGAAGCTGGTGACTGAGTTTGGTAAAGTGTGCAAAAGAAGAAAGTTAAGAGTAAATGTGAATAAGAGCAAGGTAATTAGGTACAGTAGGGTGGAGGGTCAAGTCAATTGGGAGGTAAGTTTGAATGGAGAAAAATGGAGGAAGTAAAGTGTTTTAGATATCTGGGAGTGGATCTGGCAGCGGATGGAACCATGGAAGCGGAAGTGGATCATAGGATGGGGGAGGGGGCGAAAATCCTGGAAGCCTTGAAGAATGTGTGGAAGTCGAGAACATTATCTCGGAAAGCAAAAATGGGTATGTTTGAAGGAATAGTGGTTCCAACAATGTTGTATGGTTGCGAGGCGTGGGCTATGGATAGAGTTGTGCGCAGGAGGATGGATGTGCTGAAAATGAGATGTTTGAGGACAATGTGTGGTGTGAGGTGGTTTGATCGAGTAAGTAACGTAAGGGTAAGAGAGATGTGTGGAAATAAAAAGAGCGTGGTTGAGAGAGCAGAAGAGGGTGTTTTGAAATGGTTTGGGCACATGGAGAGAATGAGTGAGGAAAGATTGACCAAGAGGATATATGTGTCAGAGGTGGAGGGAACGAGGAGAAGTGGGAGACCAAATTGGAGGTGGAAAGATGGAGTGAAAAAGATTTTGAGTGGTCGGGGCCTGAACATGCAGGAGGGTGAAAGGAGGGCAAGGAATAGAGTGCATTGGAACGATGTGATGTACCGGGGTCGACGTACTGTCAATGGATTGAACCAGGCATATGAAGCGTCTGGGGTAAACCATGGAAAGTTCTGTGGGGCCTGGATGTGGAAAGGGAGCTGTGGTTTCGGTGCATTTTACATGACAGCTAGAGACTAAGTGTGAACGAATGTGGCCTTCGTTGTCTTTTCCTAGCGCTACCTCGTGCACATGCGGAGGAGGGGGTTGTTATTTCATGTGTGGCGGGGTGGCGATGGGAATGAACAAAGGCAGACAGTATGAATTATGTACATGTGTATACATGTATATGTCTGTGTGTGTATATATATGTATACGTTGAGATGTATAGGTATGTATATTTGCGTGTATGGACGTATATGTATATCCATGTGTATGTGGGTGGGTTGGGCCATTTTTTCGTCTGTTTCCTTGCGCTACCTCGCTAACGCGGGAGACAGCGACAAACCAAAATAAATAAGATATATATAAATATATATTTTTTTTTTTTTTTTATACTTTGTCGCTGTCTCCCGCGTTTGCGAGGTAGCGCAAGGAAACAGACGAAAGAAATGGCCCATATATATAATATAGAGCCACTGTGGTGTGTGAGGGAGTGAGCCACGGTGGTGCTTGAGGTAGAGCCACAGTCGTGCGTGAGGGAGTGAACAACAGTAGGACATATATCATAGGTCGATTAAGAACCTGTCAACCCGTGTTCGAACCCCTGTTCTCTGACGGGAGTCCAAGGCGTTCGCCCTACCTGGCCCATCCTATACCCTACAGTGACTCGAACTTCTGGTGGGTAATAATTACCTCATTACTGCGACAGTGCCAGCGACCCGCCTGAGGTACTCCTGTGCCCTAAGATGTACGGGTCTGGTGACTATAAGTCTTCGTAGACAGAGACATGGGCTGGCCGCGGAGGACCGTGATTACGGTCATTATGGCTTGCTATCGGGAGGAGACGAGGTTTCATAGGACTTCAAAGCCCTGCGGTGTGTGTGTGTGTGTCTGTGTCGTGAAAGATCAGATAAAGGCCATAGGTCCCATATTTTCATTAGGGTAAGATTGCTCCCTCTGTGTCTACGATAATGTGTCCTGTGCTGTATTGGAGGAAGTTGTAGTTTGCTATGACGCTCTCCAGAGACGGAATGGTGTCCTCCAGCCCTTCAGTGTGTGGTGAAGGAGGAGGAGTCTACCTCCATCTACGAGTGATTACAGAAAATTAAGTGATAACATTCCAGCAGCAGCCCACTGGAGGATAACTTATCACTTATTTCGTATAATCCCAGATAAATGTTACCACGAACTCCGGTGTCTGTTATCTTGCAGTGTCACCGAGGTAAATTAGCTTACATCTGATGATGATTTAATGTTAAGTAATTTTTGGGGTTTGTTGAGAGGTTTGAGATAGCTGGCTCTAGCAAATGTCATTTCATGGATTACAAGCGACGAAATATAACCCGACACACATTGCTCTAGAGTAAATATGATTGGCTGGAATTAACCAATGATAATTGATGATTTTTTCTCTAACTAGACGATAGGTTGGCGCTGAAAGAGAATAGGAAGAGATGCATGTTTCTTAAGTGGAAGAATTCCCACTGAGTTGCCTAGAAGTTTGGTATCTGTATTTGAGAATTTTCATTTGAGACAATTTAGCATCTTAGAAGTAATGGCTTTTGGGTCATCGATGGTCCAGGGTGACGATATACGCCTACTGTTTTCAGTGGTCCAGGTTCGATTCCCACGCGTGTGTGTGTGTGTGTGCGTGTATAAAGGCAGACAGTACGAATTATGTACATGTGTATATATGTATATGTCTGTGTGCGTATATATACGTATACGTTGAGATGTATAGGTATGTATATTTCCGTGTGTTTATGTGTATGTATATACATGTGTATGTGGGTAGGTTGGGCCATTCTTTCGTCTGTTTCCTTGCGCTAAGAATATATGGTATGGGAGGAAAGTTGTTAGAAGCAGTGAAAAGTTTTTATAGAGGATGTAAAGAATGTGTACGTGTAGGAAGAGAGGAAAGTGATTGGTTCTCAGTGAATGTAGGTTTGCGGCAGGGGTGTGTGATGTCTCCATGGTTGTTTAATTTGTTTATGGATGGGGTTGTTAGGGAGGTGAATACAAGAGTTTTGGAAAGAGGGGCAAGTATGCAGTCTGTTGTGGATGAGAGAGCTTGGGTAGTGAGGCAGTTGTTGTTCGCTGTTAATACAGCGCTGGTGGCTGATTCATGTGAGAAACTGCAGAAGCTGGTGACTGAGTTTGGTAAAGTGTGTGAAAGAAGAAAGTTAAGAGTAAATGTGAATAAGAGCAAGGTTATTAGGTACAGTAGGGTTGAGAGTCAAGTCAATTGGGAGGTAAGTTTAAATGGAGAAAAACTGGAGGAAGTAAAGTGCTTTAGATATCTGGGAGTGGATCTGGCAGCGGATGGAACCATGGAAGCGGAAGTGAATCATAGGGTGGGAGAGGAGGCGAAAATTCTGGGAGCCTTGAAGAATGTTTGGATGTCGAGAACATTATCTCGGAAAGCAAAAATGGGTATGTTTGAAGGAATAGTGGTTCCAACAATGTTGTATGGTTGCGAGGCGTGGGCTATGGATGGAGTTGTGCGCAGGAGGGTGGATGTGCTGGAAATGAGATGTTTGAGGACAATATGCGGTGTGAGGTGGTTTGATCGAGTAAGTAATGTAAGGGTAAGAGAGATGTGTGGAAATAAAAAGAGCGTGGTTGAGAGAGCAGAAGAGGGTGTTTTGAAATGGTTTGGTCACATGGAGAGAATGAATGAGGAAAGATTAACCAAGATGATATATGTGTCGGAGGTGGAGGGAACGAGGAGAAGTGGGAAACCAGATTGGAGGTGGAAAGATGGAGTGAAAAAGATTTTGAGTGATCGGAGCCTGAACATGCAGGAAGGTGAAAGGCGGGCAAGGAATAGAGTGAATTGGATCGGTGTGGTATACCGGGGTAGACGTGCTGTCAATGGATTGAATCAGGGCATGTGAAGTGTCTGGAGTAAACCGTGGAAAGTTGTGTGGGGCCTGGATGTGGAAAGGGAGCTGTGGTTTCAGGCATTATTGCATGACAGCTAGAGACTGAGTGTGAACGAATGGGGCCTTTGTTGTCTGTTCCTAGCGCTACCTCGCACACATGAGGGGGGAGGGGGATGTTATTCCATGTGTGGCGAGGTGGCGATAAGAATGAATAAAAGCAGACAGTGTGAATTGTGTGCATGTGTATATATGTATGTGTCTGTGTGTGTATATATATATATATATATATATATATATATATGTACATTGAGATGTATAGGCATGTATATTTGCGTGTGCGGACGTGTGTGTATATACATGTGTATGGGGGTGGGTTGGGCCATTTCTTTCGTCTGTTTCCTTGCGCTACCTCGCAAACGCAGGAGACAGCGATAAAGCAAAGTGAAAAAATATATGATATATATATATATATATATATATATATATATATATATATATATATATATATATATATATATATATATATATATATATATTGAGGATGTAAGGCATGTGTACGTGTAGGAAGAGAAGAAAGTGATTGGTTCTCAGTGAATGTAGGTTTGCGGCAGGGGTGTGTAATGTCTCCATGGTTGTTTAATTTGTTTATGGATGGGGTTGTTGGGGAGGTGAATGCAAGAGTTTTGGAAAGAGGGGCAAGTATGAAGTCTGTTGGGGATGAGAGAGCTTGGGAAGTGAGTTAGTTGTTGTTCGCTGATGATACAGCGCTGGTGGCTGATTCATGTGAGAAACTGCAGAAGCTGGTGACTGAGTTTGGTAAAGTGTGTAAAAGAAGAAAGTTAAGAGTAAATGTGAATAAGAGCAAGGTTATTAGGTACAGTAGGGTTGAGGGTCAAGTCAATTGGGAGGTGAGTTTGAATGGAGAAAAACTGGAGGAAGTGAAGTGTTTTAGATATCTGGGAGTGGATCTGGCAGCGGATGGAACCATGGAAGCGGAAGTGGATCATAGGGTGGGGGAGGGGGCGAAAATTCTGGGAGCCTTGAAGAATGTGTGGAAGTCGAGAACATTATCTCGGAAAGCAAAAATGGGTATGTTTGAAGGAATAGTGGTTCCAACAATGTTGTATGGTTGCGAGGCGTGGGCTATGGATAGAGTGGTGCGCAGGAGGATGGATGTGCTGGAAATGTGATGTTTGAGGACAATGTGTGGTGTGAGGTGGTTTGATCGAGTAAGTAACGTAAGGGTAAGAGAGATGTGTGGAAATAAAAAGAGCGTGGTTGAGAGAGCAGAAGAGGGTGTTTTGAAATGGTTTGGGCACATGGAGAGAATGAGTGAGGAAAGATTGACCAAGAGGATATATGTGTCGGAGGTGGAGGGAACGAGAAGAGGGAGACCAAATTGGAGGTGGAAAGATGGAGTGAAAAAGATTTTGTGTGATCGGGGCCTGAACATGCAGGAGGGTGAAAGGAGGGCAAGGAATAGAGTGAATTGGAGCGATGTGGTATACCGGGGTTGACGTGCTGTCAGTGGATTGAATCAGGGCATGTGAAGAGTCTGGGGTAAACCATGGAAAGCTGTGTAGGTATGTATATTTGCGTGTGTGGACGTATGTATATACATGTGTATGGGGGTGGGTTGGGCCATTTCTTTCGTCTGTTTCCTTGCGCTACCTCGCAAACGCGGGAGACAGCGACAAAGCAAAAAAAAAAAAAAAAAAAAAAATATATATATATATATATATATATATATATATATATATATATATATATATATATATATATATATGTATATATATGTATATATATATATATATATAAAAGTACCCCTGGACCAATTTCTTTACAAGAGCTCTGTTGTGACACAGGCCCTTTCTAAAGGATCCTGCAGCCTAAGGCTGCGCTACTTCTAGTAGTAGGGAGATGCAGAGCCCTTTGAAGTAAGTTCTTTGACGAGACTGTACTCCCAGTGATACAGAGGTGTAATCTCGAGCGAGCAGAGTTCGGAGGCTCTTGTTCGATTTATATATATATATATATATATATATATATATATATATATATATATATATATATATATATATATATATATATGCCACAATGCAAAGGTGAGTAATGTGGCAGTTGAGGGAAAAATTGGTATACATGGGGTGTTCAGTGTTGTAAATGGAAATGGTGAAGAGCTTGTAGATTTATGTGCTGAAAAAGGACTGGTGATTGGGAATACCTGGTTTAAAAAGCGAGATATACATAAGTATACGTATGTAAGTAGGAGAGATGGCCAGAGAGCGTTATTGGATTAGGTGTTAATTGACAGACGCGCGAAAGAGAGACTTTTGGATGTTAATGTGCTGAGAGGTGCAACTGGAGGGATGTCTGATCATTATCTTGTGGAGGCTAAAGTGAAGACTTGTATGGGTTTTCAGAAAAGAAGAGTGAATGTTGGGGTGAAGAGGGTGGTAAGAGTAAGTGAGCTTGGGAAGGAGACTTGTGTGAGGAAGTACCAGGAGAGACTGAGTACAGAATGGAAAAAGGTGAGAACAATGGAAGTAAGGGGAGTGGGGGAGGAATGGGATGTATTTAGGGAAGCAGTGATGGATTGCGCAAAAGATGCTTGTGGCATGAGAAGAGTGGGAGGTGGGTTGATTAGAAAGGGTAGTGAGTGTTGGGATGAAGAAGTAAGATTATTAGTGAAAGAGAAGAGAGAGGCATTTGGACGATTTTTGCAGGGAAAAAATGCAATTGAGTATGAGATGTATAAAAGAAAGAGACAGGAGGTCAAGAGAAAGGTACAAGAGGTGAAAAAGAGGGCAAATGAGAGTTGGGGTGAGAGAGTATCATTAAATTTTAGGGAGAATAAAAAGATGTTCTGGAAGGAGGTAAATAAAGTGCGTGGGACAATGGAGCAAATGGGAACTTCAGTGAAGGGCGCAAATGGGGAGGTGATAACAAGTAGTGGTGGTGTGAGAAGGAGATGGAGTGAGTATTTTGAAGGTTTGTTGAATGTGTTTGATGATAGAGTGGCAGATATAGGGTGTTTTGGTCGAGGTGGTGTGCAAAGTGAGAGGGTTGGGGAAAATGATTTGGTAAACAGAGAAGAGGTAGTAAAAGCTTTGCGGAAGATGAAAGCCGGCAAAGCAGCAGGTTTGGATGGTATTGCAGTGGAGTTCATTAAAAAAGGGGTGACTATATTATTGACTGGTTGGTGAGGTTATTTAATGTATGTATGACTCATGGTGAGGTGCCTGATGATTGGCGGAATGCGTGCATAGTGCCATTGTACAAAGGCAAAGGGGATAAGAGTGAGTGCTCAAATTACAGAGGTATAAGTTTGTTGAGTATTCCTGGTAAATTATATGGGAGGGTATTGATTGAGAGGGTGAAGGCATGTACAGAGCATCAGATTGGGGAAGAGCAGTGTGGTTTCAGAAATGGTAGAGGATGTGTGGATCAGGTGTTTGCTTTGAAGAATGTATGTGAGAAATACTTAGAAAAGCAAATGGATTTGTATGTAGCATTTATGGATCTGGAGAAGGCATATGATAGAGTTGATAGAGATGCTCTGTGGAAGGTACTAAGAATATATGGTGTGGGAGGCAAGTTGTTAGAAGCAGTGAAAAGTTTTTATCGAGGATGTAAGGCATGTGTACGTGTAGGAAGAGAGGAAAGTGATTGGTTCTCAGTGAATGTAGGTTTGCGGCAGGGGTGTGTGATGTCTCCATGGTTGTTTAATTTGTTTATGGATGGGGTTGTTAGGGAGGTAAATGCAAGAGTTTTGGAAAGAGGGGCAAGTATGAAGTCTGTTGGGGATGAGAGAGCTTGGGAAGTGAGTCAGTTGTTGTTCGCTGATGATACAGCGCTGGTGGCTGATTCATGTGAGAAACTGCAGAAGCTGGTGACTGAGTTTGGTAAAGTGTGTGAAAGAAGAAAGTTAAGAGTAAATGTGAATAAGAGCAAGGTTATTAGGTACAGTAGGGTTGAGGGTCAAGTCAATTGGGAGGTAAGTTTGAATGGAGAAAAACTGGAGGAAGTAAAGCGTTTTAAATATCTGGGAGTGGATCTGGCAGCGGATGGACCATGGAAGCGGAAGTGGATCATAGGGTGGGGGAGGGGGCGAAAATTCTGGGAGCCTTGAAGAATGTGTGGAGGTCGAGAACATTATCTCGGAAAGCAAAAATGGGTATGTTTGAAGGAATAGTAGTTCCAACAATGTTGTATGGTTGCGAGGCGTGGGCTATGGATAGAGTTGTGCGCAGGAGGATGGATGTGCTGGAAATGAGATGTTTGAGGACAATGTGTGGTGTGAGGTGGTTTGATCGAGTAAGTAACGTAAGGGTGAGAGAGATGTGTGGAAATAAAAAGAGCGTGGTTGAGAGAGCAAAAGAGGGTGTTTTGAAATGGTTTGGGCACATGGAAAGAATGAGTGAGGAAAGATTGACCAAGAGGATATATGTGTCGGAGGTGGAGGGAACGAGGAGAAGTGGGAGACCAAATTGGAGGTGGAAAGATGGAGTGAAAAAGATTTTGTGTGATCGGGGCCTGAACATGCAGGAGGGTGAAAGGCGGGCAAGGAATAGAGTGAATTGGATCGATGTGGTATACCGTGGTTGACGTGCTGTCAGTGGATTGAATCAGGGCATGTGAAGAGTCTGGGGTAAACCATGGAAAGCTGTGTAGGTATGTATATTTGCGTGTGTGGACGTATGTATATACATGTGTATGGGGGTGGGTTGGGCCATTTCTTTCGTCTGTTTCCTTGCGCTACCTCGCAAACGCGGGAGACAGCGACAAAAAAAAAAAGAAAAAAAAAAAAAATGATATATATATATATATATATATATATATATATATATATATATATATATATATATATATATGTATATATATATATATATATATATATATATATGTGTGTGTGTGTGTGTGTGTGTGTGTGTGTGTGTGTGTATATATATAATTTCGAAGGCAAAACACTTGAAATTAGATATAATGATAGCATAATACCGGCGCTCGTATATACGAACCTATAAATAACCTACATTCGTGATATACATATGAATCAGGCAACGGTACGAGTCGGTGTTGTCCTCAGTCATTATATGTTTGTCACGGACGACCAGAATATTATTTATATATTTTTATTATACTTTGTCGCTGTCTCCCGCGTCAGCGAGGTAGCGCAAGGAAACAGACCAAAGAATGACCTAACCCTTCCACATACAAATGTATATACATAAACGTCCACACACGCACATATACATACTTATACATTTTAACGTATACATATATATACATATACAGACATGTACATATATACACATGTTCATGATTCATACCTGCTGCCTTGATTCATTCTCGTCGCCACCCGGCCACACATGAAATGACAACCCCCTCCCCCCGCATGCGCGCGAGGTAGCGCCAGGAAAATACAACAAAGGCCACATTCGTTCACACTCAGTCTCTAACTGTCATGTATAATGCACCGAAACCACGGCTCTCTTTCCACATTCAGGCCCCACAAAACTTTCCATGGTTTACCCCAGACGCTTCACATGCACTTGTTCAATCCATTGACAGCACGTTGACCCCGGTATACCACATCGTTCCAATTCACTCTATTCCTTACACGCCTTTCACCCTCCTGCATGTTTAGGCCCCGATGGCTCAAAATCTTTTTCACTTCATCTTCCACCTCCAACTTGCTCTCCCACTTCTCCTCGTTTCCTCCACTCTGACACATATATCATCTTTGTCAATCTTTCCTCACTCATTCTCTCCATGTGACCAAGCCATTTCAAAACACCCTTTTCTGCTCTCTCAACCACACTCTTTTTATTACCACACATCTCTCTTACCCTTTCATTACTTCCTCGATAAAACCACCTCACACCACATATTGTCCTCAAACATCTAATTTCCAACACCTCCACCCTCCTCCGCACAACTCTATCTATAGTCCACGCCTCGCAACCATATAGCATTCCTGGAACCACTATTCCTTCAAACATACCCATTTTTACTTTCCGAGATAATGTTCTTGCCTTCCACACATTTTTCAACGCTCCCAGAACTTTCGCCCCCTTCCCCACCCTGTGACTCACTTCCGCTTCCATAGTTCCATCCGCTGCGAAATCCACTCCCAGATATCTAAAACACTTCTTCATCCAGTTTTTCTCCATTCAAATCTACCTCCCAATTGACTTGTCCCTCAACCCTACCGTACTTAATAACCTTGCTCTTATTCACATTTACGGGTATCCAACAACGCCAAATGTTCGTGAAATGTATAGAAATCGTATGTAAGATTTTGTCATAAGGTAATGATAGCACTTGATGATGATGTCTGCCTTTTGATATAAGGATCATATCTTTAAACTCCACCATATCTCTGAGAGAACCCAAGGATGCTGCTCATACATGCCCATATCATCATTATATCTAGCCATGGGCCACATGCATAGTGAGTGTATGTGGTCTTAGAATTATCTTTAAGACCTGAAGACGATGCTAAAGATTTTGTGATTGCTGGATGTAGGTTACGTTGATGGCCTTAATGACCCTGGCAGTTGATAGTCTTAAAGCCTAAACAACCACTTATCTTACCCCTTGTTAATGAGGAATAGCAGATGAAGGAGGCAAAGGACCCTAATTCAAACCCTTAAAACTATTATTGAAGCTCTGTAGCACCTGGATTTTAGCAAGTCTTTATTTCAAAAACTGAAAGCCTTAAACGCTTCGTATTTGCCCGCCAAAACTGATGGTATATAGTTAAGTCTAGCTGGAGGGTTAGTACCCATCGTAGACCTGTCTTTTGCATAAATATTCAACAATTTCTTGCCTGTATAAAAGCTATTTTCATAACTGTGGCTTCATATGATTACCAAGTTATCGATTATCTTTTTACGATAGTTGGATAAAAGATGTGTGTGGCGTTGCATTTTGGGCAGACACTTGTTTTGTAAAGACTGGAGGAGGTATACCTCGCTAATCTTCACTACAGCTGAGTACATGCCGAGAAGGACGTCACTTATTTAAGTATATTTATCCATATATAAGTTACTGGAGCTAGAATGGCATCACTGTATAGTTTTTGGAGGGTTTTTTTTGTTAATAATTCGACAACACAGAATAGTAACTCATTATTTCCCGGCTGTTATAATGAGGGTAGCCAGTTATGAGGGGAAATGCATCTATATTGTGCCAGGGAAATGTTGGGAGATTTGTTAGAGCAGTCGAGTGCTGACCTTCCCAAAACATGTAATACTATATGATCTAATAACAATAAGAATGACATGCAGGAGAATGCACGAAACACCATCAAATGTCGAGCTGAAGGACACAGGGGGGGGAAAAAATAATATTCACAGAAAACAAATATTTGTGTTCTAGGAAGTGTTGTCACGAATATTTGTGTTCTAGGGAGTGTTGTCACGAATATCTGTGTTCTAGGGAGTGTTGTCACGAATATCTGTGTTCTAGGGAGTGTTGTCACGAATATCTGTGTTCTAGGGAGTGTTGTTACGAATATTTTTGTTCTAGGGAGTGTTGTTACGAATATTTGTGTTCTAGGGAGTGTTGTCACGAATATCTGTGTTCTAGGGAGTGTTGTCACGAATATTTTTGTTCTAGGGAGTGTTGTTACGAATATTTGTGTTCTAGGGAATGTTGTCATGAATATTTGTGTTCTAGGGAATGTTGTCACTAAAATTTGTGTTCTATGGAATGTTGTCATGAATATTTGGGTTCTAGGGAATGTTGTCATTATATTTGTGTTCTACGGAATGTTGTCATGAATATTTGTTCTAGGAAATGTTGTCATGAATATCTATATTCCACTATGCAAGTTATTTATGCTTTATCAATATTTATATTTAACTGTGTATCTTAATGCCATTCAAGTTTTGTTTTATCAATATTTGTATTTTACTGTATATTGTAATATCATGCAAGCTATGTTCTATTGATATTTGTATACTGTATATTGTAATATTATGCAAGTTATGTTCTATCAACATTTGTATTCTACTGTATATTGTAATATTATGCAAGTTATATTTTATCAATATTTGTATTCTACTGTATATTGTAATATTATGCAAGTTATACTTTATCAATATTTGTATTCTACTGTATATTGTAATATCATGCAAGTTATATTCTGTTAATATTTGTATTTTACCGTATATTGTAATATCATGCAAGTTATATTCTGTTAATATTTGTATTTTACCATATATTGTAATATCGTGCAAGTTATATTCTGTTAATATTTGTATTTTACCGTATATTGTAATATCATGCAAGTTATACTCTGTTAATATTTGTATTTTACCGTATATTGTAATATCATGCAATTGTTTATTTTATTGTCATTGTTGTCTTCATAAATGTTGTTTGTTGCTTAGCATTTTGTAAGGATTCTTACAAGAAATTCAGCTGTAGTGTTCTGTATTTTGCAGTTTTTCACAAGTTAGGATCAGGGAAGTCTGTAAACATCTTTGAAACATTATGAGATACCATCCCTTTATCAAACTTTTATTGGTTGAAATATATCCACATTGCAATCACATTGCAATTTAATGGCAATTTGTATATAAACATTATTTATCTTGGAGATGTTTCTTGTATATAAACATTATTTATCATGGAGATGTTTCTTGTATATAAACATTATTTATCATGGAGATGTTTCTTGTATATAAACATTATTTATCATGGAGATGTTTCTTGCAGTATTGCATCTACAGATCAAGGATGACTGTCTTTTGGGCTCTGTTGGTTACGCCTGTGGATGGAACATTTGAATGTCGTGTAGAATTAGATCCAACTCCATTAGTGTCATGCTACAAGCAGCAGCTTCCTGTGAAGAGCAACAGCATAGGATTTATCTTGTATGTGACTTGATTCTCTATATGGCGTCCTTACTAAAGGTTCCAAAGCTGTCCCTGTGTGACTTGCATCTACGTCTTTAAGATCTTCTCGGTCTGAGTATAGTTCTGGCAGCAAACTTCCTGGTTTGACCATAGTTCTAGCAGATTCTCCTCTTGAAACGATAGGTCAGGTTCCATCTGTGATGGTAGACCAGCTGTAGGAAGTGGCGCTGGAGTAGAGATGTTGACAGTAACTGTGATGGTAGACCAGCTGTAGGAAGTGGCGCTGGGGTAGAGATGATGACAGTAACTGTGATGGTAGACCAGCTGTAGGAAGTGGCGCTGGGAGCCACTCATCTCAGTCAATCATCATACCTCCAATTTTCCTTCAGTCATTAACATTACTTGGTTATCCACAACCACTAGTAGGGTCCCCTCCTCCAGTTTTCTATTGCTGAGCCTTAAAGAGAGGCAAACAGCTGTTCTTTGGAGCAGTGGATGTACATAGAGCGATGTATATTAACCTGAAAGGTGGTAATCTAATTATTCTTATATATTCGTTTCTCAGAAATATATCATGACATTAGACAGTTCATCTGTAGCCTATCATTAAAGCATTGACTTTAGTGGTCGATTCTTCATCTAAACTGTGTTCAGAGCAGTAAAGACTATGGTGTACCTCCAATGTACGAAGATTTCTTCAGAGATTACATACTTGTAGTAATGTCTTGCCACATCCAGTGTTACCACTGACTTTGTCTCGTATCTCCTACCATCACCTTTGCCTTTCATCTAATATTGCCTAATCCTGTTGTTGTCTCATTTACTACGTCTACTAATTCGCTAATAATGTCAACCAAACGCTCTTTTTTTCACCATCTCCGATTGTAGTTGATCGCTTTGCCATGCCTGACACTTCTATGATAACGTAAACAACTGTCAGATATTTTGCGCTAATTTCAGCTGTGACTGCGCTCAGTCTAGCGATTCTGGACCTGCTTAGCAGCTCTCGTGGCGATCAGACGCCAGTACTGGCAGTCGCCAAGGCTTGCGCACCAAAGTTTTTAAGGGTAAGAATTTATGATAATCTTAAAGGGTGCTCGATCGCCAGGCAATGTAAGTTTCTAAAGTACGTCACATAGTCGAATTTCGGAAGAATTTGAACTGTGTTGTTCATGAGTTCAGGTACAGGAAGAAAAGGTGTCATGAAAGATCACATTATAGACGTTGGCTGGCTGAGATGATGATGATGGTCCTGATGTGTTCCATCTGGACTGACGCCGAGAGGGTTGATGGACCGAACAACCTGGAGAGGAGTGGGGTTGAGCGAGAGAGACTAAAGGATGGGGGTCATGGTGTGGGCTACGCTTGGTTGATGATTACGTGGTCAAGGGAGATAGACGGGTTTATGAGGCTGTTCTGGGTGTTCTAGAAACCGATGTAACCAGGAGAGGTACCTGTGGTTGCGTCCGTCAACCTACATCCAGCCACCGAGAAGGTCTATCAATCCAAAAAATAACGAGGGATCAAACTTTGTGCCCTGTAGTACACCAGACATGGTCGACCAGGGGATAGGGTTGGGGATGACTCTCCCCCGCTTCCCTCCTCCTCCCTCGGCAGCGTACATGGCTAGGCGACAGTTACCGCTGCAAGCCACCGGAATAAGATTTCTCGCAGTGTTTGTGTTCGACCAGTTAAACACGAAACTTTAATGGAGTAAGTTGGATGTTTGGACGAGGACGATGATGATCATAGACCGTACCCCGCTGAGAGATTGTGAGCTGGGTGACTTTGGAAATGGGAAGACGTATGAAAGCTCCTCATCTCCAGGAGAGTTTTGATTGCTGAAGAGAAGCACTGATGATGGAACAGTGAGGGGGCGGTGGGTCTGGCTACCTCACGGTAGAACCTTTTAGGTTAAGGCACAGTGGCTAGTCGACAGGTTTATAGGAACACCTTAAGGATGTGCAACGTGACGTTCATCTACGTTGTCTCGTGAGGGCTGAGGGATGGCTGAGACGTGGGACAGTCTCTTCAGATGGTGGTGATGTGATTGATTGATAAATTGCTTGAGTTGATTCTTCATTGTAAAGGTGATCAGAGCAAAGAAAAGAGGGAGTTTACTTGCCCAAGTCGTTCAGTTCTTTTCTTTCTTTTACCACTGGGTAATATTGATTTGTTTCAGGTCTTGTATCCTATCAATAATAAATAATAAGATTTTTTGCAGTGCTTATTTCATGAATTGCTTTATCACAATTGGCCTTGTAGAGATGAGTGTTGTTGTGGTAAAAGTCTCAGTGACCTGGTTGTATTAGTCTCTAAATACGGGTTGTAAATCAGAATTCGTCAGCTAGATAGAGTCTTGAAGATCTGGAGAGGAAGAAGCTATGGGAGAATTCTATGATGGTGTCGACATAATACGGTCAGTAGTGCACTCCAGGGATGGTGTTAGCCCTCTGTCCAGAGTGTTGTGTTATGGGATTGGGAACTGGCCTTGTATGTCTTGATGTTAGCCCCCATGATGCTGGATGGCCATGGATGCAGGGGGCCAGAAAATTGATTCACTTATTTACGTCATGTCTAGTCCATGGCTTGGGCTAGGGTGGTAGCTATGGGTCCGCCATATCGGCTAAATGCAAAGGTGTTTTGACTTTGTATGGAAATGTGTATGATCTGTGACACAGGCAGCTGTTCGTCAAAGTTCATGGTATATGTTTCATTAAGATTTCCACTCAGCGCTCTCCTGGTACACGGGTACCTGACGCTGTGGTAGTCTCAATGAGGTTATTAACGAAAGCACTTTTGTAGATGGTGTGGTGTGGGTAGCACAGCACACACAGCATTTGATGGAAGTGGTTTTTCGAGGATGGTCGCCCATGTACGGTTCGAACCCCCATTTACCTGTGAACCCTGAAGGACTTGAACACTGAGGCGAACGTGAGTAGTTGCATATGACGGAATAGCGATTCCCCTCCCGGCTGACTGGTATTAGCATGGTAATGAGGAAATGTAATTCACGTTTCTCCCTCCACATTGCACGTCCCGCTCTACCAAGCCTTTGTTGATGGCGAGAACGACACCCAGACTGGAACTAACCTGTCTGTGGTAACGCGTTCATCAGTCTCGTCGGAGAGAGAGAAAGAGAGAGAGAGAGAGAGAGAGAGAGAGAGAGAGAGAGAGAGAGAGAGAGAGAGAGAGAGAGAGAGAGGAGCGGGGGAAGGAGGGAGGAAGTTGACGCTCCAAACTGCAATCGAGGAACTTCAGTCTGTCGACAAGTTGTCATGGGTGAGAATTTTGTCCCTCCTCTTTGCAGGAGACTTTAGTTGAATCCGGAGGATCATGACCTTCCCTGCTGCCGAAAGGTGTGGAATGGATTTAAAAATTTTGGTCTCGTAGTTTCACTCATGTCTACAGTGCGTAGCCATTTGCACGCTATAAACGGTAGTGAGGCAGTGTGTGTGTGTGTGTGTGTGTGTGTGTGTGTGTGGACCTCCGTGGTGTAGCGGTTTGCGTTGCTGACCGTGATGCATTCACGGGCCGACTTGGGTGGGGGGTATGGGTTCGAATCCTCGTTAAAGGAGTCGGTCCACAGTCAACCAAGCTTTTCATCCTTCCATAAGGGATGGGTCGGTAAATAGAAACTAAGACGTTCGTGAGAGATCGTCAAAAGGAAGCAGGGTTGGGATTAGCAGGATGTGTGGTCAGGAGGGGTAGGGTTGAGTGGAGGGAGGTGGTTGACCTGGGGAGTGAGACGTATGTTCACTTAACTTTCCCTCATGCCATCCTGTCCTGATATGGTTGATGTTGTCCCAAAATAACTTTAAACCACATCAACGAACTGTCAGGACAGGATCGAACAAAGGCATCTATCAGCATGACTAGAGACGTAAGAACCGACTGGATAAAGAGGGAAAAATCCAAACGGTGAATAAATCGACAAAATCAGAAAAAAATTAAGAAAAAAAAAAAACGTATAGACTCCTCATGATATCAATAGACACCTGTCTCATTTTCTCAGGATACTCGACCATTATTCACGGTTATACATTTCGTTTTAATCTAGAATGAACACGATCTTAAAACACCTCTTTCAGCGTGTGGTTTAGCCTAGCTTCTACTTGCTTGCCAAAGGTCATGGGTTCGAATCTCACAGAGAACGCCATGATTACTATGCTTCTTAAACTTTATGAAGTGTAGATCTTCACTTGGGGGTTATTTTAGACTAGAGTTTTTGTGAAGTTTCGTCTGAATGTGAGCAAAGTTTTAGCTACAAATGCTTGTGGCATTACCAGCAGCCAGCCTGTGATCGACTGGTCACGAGAACCACTGAAATTTTGAGTAAACCTAATATTTTATCGCTTTCTTATTGGCGAAATTATTTATACTTGATCCAAGGCTAACGATTGTATTGAACGAGGCTACACGTCCGTCATCCTCAACTTGCACCCTAACCCATCCAATAGCACGGCTTTCAGAGGCACATTCACATTTGCAAGATCATATGTACACAGTGTTTGGATCGTCTGCCTTCACTACACCAGCAATTGCATGGTAATGACACATCTCGAGTGCACACGGCAAGCGAAGTATTTGGGCTCACTATGGCATCTACATACGAAGATGGCAATAGCCAGTTGCACACAGCAAGCAATGTATTTTAGGCTCGCTATAGCATCTCGTACGATGTATTCCTTATTGCTAAATATCAGGTGGTAGGATTAATGTTCTTTTCTCTATTCTCATCGATGTTTTCGATGTCTCTGTGTCATTTCCTGGCTTTATGCTCCTGTGTGATTATCAACATTGGAATAATCCGGTCCACAGGGCACTTCACCCGGCTGTTAAGTATCAGAAATTCCCCCCTAACAACGAAGCGTCGTGACGAGATTCGAACCCATACCCGTGGCTCACTGAGATGATTGTTCTAACCTTCAGACCCACTGGGTGACCCAAGAATTATTATATTTTTTTTTTTTATTATTTTGCTTTGTCGCTGTCTCCCGCGTTTGCGAGGTAGCGCAAGGAAACAGACGAAAGAAATGGCCCAACCCACCCCCCATACACATGTATATACATCACGTCCACACACGCAAATATACATACCTATACATCTCAATGTACACATATATATATACACACAGACATCTACATATATACACATGCACACAATTCACACAGTCTGCCTTTATTCATTCCCATCGCCACCTCGCCACACATGGAATAACATCCACCTTCCCCCTCATGTGTGCGAGGTAGCGCTAGGAAAAGACAACAAAGGCCCCATTCGTTCGCACTCAGTCTCTAGCTGTCATGCAATAATGCCCGAAACCACAGCTCCCTTTCCGCATCCAGGCCCCACAGAACTTTCCATGGTTTACCCCAGACGCTTTACATGCCCTGATTCAATCCATTGACAGCACGTCGACCCCGGTATACCACATCGATCCAATTCACTCTATTCCTTGCCCGCCTTTCACCCTCCTGCATGTTCAGGCCCAGAATCACTCAAAATCTTTTTCACTCCATCTTTCCACCTCCAATTTGGTCTCCCACTTCTCCTCGTTCCCTCCACCTCCGACACATATATCCTCTTGGTCAATCTTTCCTCACTCATTCTCTCCATGTGCCCAAACCATTTCAAAACACCCTCTTCTGCTCTCTCAACCACACTCTTTTTATTTCCACACATCTCTCTTACTCTTACATTACTTACTCGATCAAACCACCTCACACCACATATTGTCCTCAAACATCTCATTTCCAGCACATCCACCCTCCTGCGCACAACTCTATCCATAGCCCACGCCTCGCAACCATACAACATTGTTGGAACCACTATTCCTTCAAACATACCCATTTTTGCTTTCCGAGATAATGTTCTCGACTTCCACACATTCTTCAAGGCTCCCAGGATTTTCGCCCCCTCCCCCACCTTATGATTCACTTCCGCTTCCATGGTTCCATCCGCTGCCAGATCCACTGCCAGATATCTAAAACACTTTACTTCCTCCAGTTTTTCTCCATTCAAACTTGCCTCCCAATTAACTTGACCCTCAACCCTACTGTACCTAATAACCTTGCTCTTATTCGCATTTACTCTTAACTTTCTTCTTTCACACACTTTACCAAACTCAGTCACCAGCTTCTGCAGTTTCTCACGTGAATCAGCCACCAGCGCTGTATCATCAGCGAACAACAACTGACTCACTTCCCAAGCTCTCTCATCCACAACAGACTTTATACTTGCCCCTCTTTCCAAAACTCTTGCATTCACCTCCCTAACAACCCCATCCATAAACAAATTAAACAACCATGGAGACATCACACACCCCTGCCGCAAACCTACATTCACTGAGAACCAATCACTTTCCTCTCTTCCTACACGTACACATGCCTTACATCCTCGATAAAAACTTTTCACTGTTTCTAACAACTAGCCTCCCACACCATATATTCTTAGTACCTTCCACAGAGCATCTCTGTCAACTCTATCATATGCCTTCTCCAGATCCATAAATGCTACATACAAATCCATTTGCTTTTCTAAGTATTTCTCGCATACATTCTTCAAAGCAAACACCTGATCCACACATCCTCTACCACTTCTGAAACCACACTGCTCCTCCCCAATCTGATGCTCTGTACATGCCTTCACCCTCTCAATCAATACCCTCCGATATAATTTACCAGGAGTACTCAACAAACTTATACCTCTGTAATTTGAGCACTTACTCTTATCCCCTTTGCCTTTGTACAATGGCACTATGCAAGCATTCCACCAATCCTCAGGCACCTCACCATGAGTCATACATACATTAAATAACCTTACCAACCAGTCAACAATACAGTCACCCCCTTTTTTAATAAATTCCACTGCAATACCATCCAAACCTACTGCCATGCCGGCTTTCATCTTCCGCAAAGCTTTTACTACCTCTTCTCTGTTTACCAAATCATTTTCCCTAACCCTTTCACTTTGCACACCACCTCGACCTAAACACCCTATATCTGCCACTCTATCATCAAACACATTCAACAAACCTTCAAAACACAAGACACAAGAATTATAAAGCAAAAATGTTTAGAATATCTTCAGATTTTCAACCAGGGTTGAAGACCCTTGCATGTGGGTTCCTGTAGTGTTTAATACTGTAATTCAGTACCGTGGATTAGAATTCTATAGGCCGCCGTAGGAGGTGTTAGCGGTCAGTCAGCCCTTATTACCAGTGCGTGACTTTAATGATCCTTTAACTCAAGATATCTCAAGCCATGTCATTGTTGGCCTCGCCTGTGGATATCACCAGTACCTCGTCCTCATATAAGTGTTTCCTACACTTACTTTTCACTTTTTAGACTCTTGGTCGACTCTGACTAGTATTTTTTAAACATTCGAGTGTGTATGACCTGCCCAACTCGCATTCGAGTTCCTCCAGTTAGTTACAAAAAAAGAAAAAATAATAATCTGGTGGTATTGTGCCTGACTCGTATAACTGGATATTTTTGGAACCCCACTAGAAGTTGTGTTGTCGCTTACCACTCCCCACAGCCAACCCCACATAAATAAGGTTTGACTGCTGCAAGAAAATATTTATTCTTGCCTTATAAAGTTTATAATTTCCCACGTGCTTTATTTACAAATATCAAATAAATTGAAATATAAATCATGAGCTGGTCAAAAAGCATTTTCTTTTTAAAAGACTCGGCTCTACTGCGAGAATAGATTTATAGGTAAACAGCAAGGAGCGGTCACTCTTCAAGTTTTATTGCTCTAATGTTAACAAACGGGGTAACTGAATCTTTCATTTTTTTGAAGAGACGTTAAGTGCATCATGGCACTGAACAATGGAAGTACTGATGCAGATTAATCAAGTGGAGGAAGTAGGTGAGGCAAGGCTTCAACGTGTCGTCGTCCGAGATCGGTCAGATCCTACCTCAGGTTTGCAGGTTTGCACAGGATGAGTTTCGTTGACGCTATCGTCTCCAAACAAAAGAATAGACCACGCTTGTTCTGGAGGTTAAAGGAAGGCTGCCTAGACAAAGACATGGAAGTGGTAAATTGACGTGAAATTGTTGGAATAGATAAGGCACTTATTTAATCTATGAATACCGATGAAATTATAGAGGTTTAGCTAAGCATATGGGTCATAAGCAATATCCTCCATAAAGCATAATAGCGACTTGAATAATGTATTATAGATACGCTAATATTATCTTCTGAGGGTTAAAGGAGGGTTAATATATCATAATTCTATATAATTACTCCATGAATGAACCTCTTATTAGTGGATTATCGATGTTTAATAAGATCATAAAATATCCACTTACTAGGTGGTACTATGGACTTTCTTTGCAGTTCGTTTTTCTAATTATTCAGTTATAATCATAGAAGGGACTGGAGTGTAATCTTCTTGTTTATCTTTATTACATAATTAACAGCATATCTTTATATAACCATAAACTCCATATGTTACTTATAAACACATGACCCATTTCTAAGAGACTGTATTATCCCACCTCAACCACAGCTTCATGGCAACCTGGAACTTTCGACTGGGTGTTGCTGACTGTTCTCACACGTGTGTGGCATCTGTTTGAAGATGTGTCCACCATACCTCAAGAGCAATTGATACTTTAGCTCTTAAATATATCACATTTCCTGTGCTGAGAGACGTAGCTGGCCTAGTTCACCAGTTCTAAGCAATAGCACGAATGACAGGAGTGATATAGGCTATATAGACGATGCTGAGAGATACCTATGTAGGAAGGTATATTCCATCAAAGTTATGAAAGGAAAATGGTACAGAAAGAATAATACAAAATACTTGGCTCGAATATGTTCCCATTTTCGCTCAAGTTGAGCAACGACCTTGGCAGTGAATTGCTTCGTCACTTTAGCTCAAGCTTCCTGCTTGCGGTTATAGCTTGGATCTCAACATTATGTTCAGGCATAAGAACAACATTCTTTCTTTACGCTGTTTTCTTGCGTGAGACGTAGACATATTCCTTAGCCTGCCACCACCGCGTTTATTTACCTATTTGGTCAGTTGATGGCGTAGTCTACAGCTCGCAGAGCTGGCTGGTACCGTCTCGAATTGAAGATCGCCTGTGGGGCCATTCCGATATTACTTGAACCTTCGCCCATCTCGCAATACAGTAATTCAAAAATAGAATACCTTGTGGGATTGGTTGCAGGTAAATGAGGGAGTGGTTGGGGGGTCGTCCTGATACATTTTGAAAAAAAAAGAAAAAAAAGGTCTTTGGTTTTCCTGTAATCATTCCTTCATTCCATTAGCATTAATCTGACTTCAGTATTTCGAAGATGTTTATAACTTAAATTAATTACTCTCAGACCTGCATCTGAAGTGTTTCTGCTCCATACAGTACCATGAGACCCCACTAGCCATGTTGAATGGTGAAATACTGAAGGCATAATTGTACACCACAGGTTTTAATCTCGAGCATCACTTGACCAGCAGCGTTGGCATAACGCTCCTGCGCCTCGAGCAAAATTCTAAATTTTCCACCCTCGACGCTACCTCTGAAACGATGGGCAACGATGATGAACCATTTCGAGATAGCGTCAGAGAAATTGTTGTCTAAGACGTAAACACAGATCACGAAAAATTGATGCCAAGAATGATGAAGTAAACGAAGTTTCACACGGAATTCCCCAAGCTTTGATATTGAACACGCGGGGAAGGGACACGAGAAGGGGGTTAGTGAGAGAAGGGGACACACTGGCTCAGTGCCCCCGTAATATTCTCTGGGGGGTTGGGGTGGAACCTCTCTGGGTTAGATCATTAAATTTTTACGATACTGTTGTTAATCATTTTCCAAACCGGTACCTCTTGATGGCGGGTTGGATGAACATGGAGAAAACAAAGTGTTTAGTCATTCATCAAGTTTTTCATGTTCATTTCAAAGTGTTTTTTTTTTTATGGGCGTAGTTTAGTTTTCCCGAACGTCGACGTTATTTAGAAAATGTCTGTATTTTTCCCCGTGTCTTGTGATTGGTGTATACATCAAAGAGAAGCATGTTTTGCTAATTGTCAAGTTTGTTTTTGTGATTTTTCTTTTTTTTTTGAAACGATCATTGATGTCTAGTGGGGTAAAATGCGTTTTTACAGACAGTCATTCAGGTGTTGCCAACATCAAAAGATCGATTGACTCCGGGAAAATCGTTTAGTCTGTATTCCTGGGGGGTTGGGGGTGCGTGGTAGCACCGTGAATGGATGAAGACATGTAACTATGAATGTGTATGTACATATGTATATATGTTTGTCTGTGCCTATGTTGATATATATATATATATATATATATATATATATATATATATATATATATATATATATATATATATATATATATGTATTTTTTTTTTTTTTTTTTTTTTTCTTTGTCGCTGTCTCCCGCGTTTGCGAGGTAGCGCAAGGAAACAGACGAAAGAAATGGCCCAACCCACCCCATACACATGTATATACATACGTCCACACACGCAAATATACATACCTACACAGCTTTCCATGGTTTACCCCAGACGCTTCACATGCCTTGATTCTATCCACTGACAGCACGTCAACCCCGGTATACCACATCGCTCCAATTCACTCTATTCCTTGCCCTCCTTTCACCCTCCTGCATGTTCAGGCCCCGATCACACAAAATCTTTTTCACTCCATCTTTCCACCTCCAATTTGGTCGCCCTCTTCTCCTCGTTCCCTCCACATCCAACACATATATCCTCTTGGTCAATCTTTCCTCACTCATTCTCTCCATGTGCCCAAAACATTTCAAAACACCCTCTTCTCCTCTCTCAACTACGCTCTTTTTATTTAAAAACATCTCTCTTACCCTTACATTACTTACTCGATCAAACCACCTCACACCACACATTGTCCTCAAACATCTCATTTCCAGCACATCCATCCTCCTGCGCACAACTCTATCCATAGCCCACGCCTCGCAACCATACAATATTGTTGGAACCACTATTCCTTCAAACATACCCATTTTTGCTTTCCGAGATAATGTTCTCGACTTCCACACATTCTTCAAGGATGCCAGAATTTTCGCCCCCTCCCCCACCCTATGATCCACTTCCGCTTCCATGGTTCCATCCGCTGCCAGATCCACTCCCAGATATCTAAAACACTTCACTTCCTCCAGTTTTTCTCCATTCAAACTCACCTCTCAATTGACTTGACCCTCAACCCTACTGTACCTAATAACCTTGCTCTTATTCACATTTACTCTTAACTTTCTTCTTTCACACACTTTACCAAACTCAGTCACCAGCTTCTGCAGTTTCTCACATGAATCAGCCACCAGCGCTGTATCATCAGCGAACAACAACTGTCTCACTTCCCAAGCTCTCTCATCCCCAACAGACTTCATACTTGCCCCTCTTTCCAAAACTCTTGCATTCACCTCCCTAACAACCCCATCCATAAACATATATATATATATATATATATATATATATATATATATATATATATATATATATATATATATATATATATATATATATATATATATATATATATTTTTTTTTTTTTTTTTTTTTTTTTTTTTTTGCTTTGTCGCTGTCTCCCGCGTTTGCGAGGTAGCGCAAGGAAACAGACGAAAGAAATGGCCCAACCCACCCCCATACAAACGTATATACATACGTCCACACACGCAAAATATACATACCTACACAGCTTTCCATGGTTTACCCCAGACGCTTCACATGCCCCGATTCAATCCACTGACAGCACGTCAACCCCGGTATACCACATCGCTCCAATTCACTCTATTCCTTGCCCTCCTTTCACCCTCCTGCATGTTCAGGCCCCGATCACACAAAATCTTTTTCCAATTTGGTCTCCCTCTTCTCCTCGTTCCCTCCACCTCCGACACATATATCCTCTTGGTCAATCTTTCCTCACTCATTCTCTCCATGTGCCCAAACCATTTCAAAACACCCTCTTCTGCTCTCTCAACTACGCTCTTTTTATTTAAACACATCTCTCTTACCCTTACATTACTTACTCGATCAAACCACCTCACACCACACATTGTCCTCAAACATCTCATTTCCAGCACATCCATCCTCCTGCGCACAACTCTATCCATAGCCCACGCCTCGCAACCATACAATATTGTTGGAACCACTATTCCTTCAAACATACCCATTTTTGCTTTCCGAGATAATGTTCTCGACTTCCACACATTCTTCAAGGATGCCAGAATTTTCGCCCCCTCCCCCACCCTATGATCCACTTCCGCTTCCATGGTTCCATCCGCTGCCAGATCCACTCCCAGATATCTAAAACACTTAACTTCCTCCAGTTTTTCTCCATTCAATCTCACCTCTCAATTAACTTGACCCTCAACCCTACTGTACCTAATAACCTTGCTCTTATTCACATTTACTCTTAACTTTCTTCTTTCACACACTTTACCAAACTCAGTCACCAGCTTCTGCAGTTTCTCACATGAATCAGCCACCAGTGCTGTATCATCAGCGAACAACAACTGACTCACCTCCCAAGCTCTCTCATCCCCAACAGACTTCATACTTGCCCCTCTTTCCAAAACTCTTGCATTCACCTCCCTAACAACCCCATCCATAAACATATATATATATATATATATATATATATATATATATATATATATATATATATATATATATATATATATATATTTTTTTTTTTTTTTTTTTTTTTTTTTTTTTTTTTTTGCCGCTGTCTCCCGCGTTTGCGAGGTAGCGCAAGGAAACAGACGAAAGAAATGGCCCAACCCACCCCCATACAAACGTATATACATACGTCCACACACGCAAAATATACATACCTACACAGCTTTCCATGGTTTACCCCAGACGCTTCACATGCCCAGATTCAATCCACTGACAGCACGTCAACCCCGGTATACCACATCGCTCCAATTCACTCTATTCCTTGCCCTCCTTTCACCCTCCTGCATGTTCAGGCCCCGATCACACAAAATCTTTTTCACTCCATCTTTCCACCTCCAATTTGGTCGCCCTCTTCTCCTCGTTCCCTCCACCTCCGACACATATATCCTCTTGGTCAATCTTTCCTCACTCATTCTCTCCATGTGCCCAAACCATTTCAAAACACCCTCTTCTGCTCTCTCAACCATGCTCTTTTTATTTCCACACATCTCTCTTACCCTTACGTTACTTACTCGATCAAACCACCTCACACCACACATTGTAATCAAACATCTCATTTCCAGCACATCCATCCTCCTGCGCACAACTCTATCCATAGCCCACGCCTCGCAACCATACAACATTGTTGGAACCACTATTCCTTCAAACATACCCATTTTTGCTTTCCGAGATAATGTTCTCGACTTCCACACATTCTTCAAGGCTCCCAGAATCTTCGCCCCCTCCCCCACCCTATGATCCACTTCCGCTTCCATGGTTCCATCCGATGCCAGATCCACTCCCAGATATCTAAAACACTTTACTTCCTCCAGTTTTTCTCCATTCAAACTCACCTCCCAATTGACTTGACCCTCAACCCTACTGTACCTAATAACCTTGCTCTTATTCACATTTACTCTTAACTTTCTTCTTTCACACACTTTACCAAACTCAGTCACCAGCTTCTGCAGTTTCTCACATGAATCAGCCACCAGCGCTGTATCATCAGCGAACAACAACTGACTCACTTCCCAAGCTCTCTCATCCACAACAGACTTCATACTTGCCCCTCTTTCCAAAACTCTTGCATTCACCTCCCTAACAACCCCATCCATAAACAAATTAAACAACCATGGAGACATCACACACCCCTGCCGCAAACCTACATTCACTGAGAACCAATCACTTTCCTCTCTTTCCACACGTACACATGCCTTACATCCTCGATAAAAACTTTTCACTGCTCCTAACAACTTGCCTCCCACACCATATATTCTTAATACCTTCCACAGAGCATCTCTATCAACTCTGTCATATGCCTTCTCCAGATCCATAAATGCTACATACAAATCCATTTGTTTTTCTAAGTATTTCTCACATACATTCTTCAAAGCAAACACCTGATCCACACATCCTCTACCACTTCTGAAACCACACTGCTCTTCCCCAATCTGATGCTCTGTACATGCCTTCACCCTTTCGTCTGTTTCCTTGCGCTACCTCGCAAACGCGGGAGACAGCGACAAAGCAAAAAAGAAAAAAAAAAAAATATATATATATATATATATATATATATATATATATATATATATATATATATATATATATATATATATATATATATATATATATTCTCCCCTATCCCTGGGGATAGGGGAGAAAGAATACTTCCCACGCATTCCTCACGTGTCTTAGAAGGCGACTAAAGGGGACGGGAGCGGCGGGCCAGAAACCCTCCCCTCCTTGTATTTCAACTTTCTAAAAGGGGAAACAGAAGAAGGAGTCACGCGAGGAGTGCTCATCCTCCTCGAAGGCTCAGATTGGGGTGTCTAAATGTGTGTGGATGTAACCAAGATGAGAAAAAAAGAGAGATAGGTAGTATGTTTGAGGAAAGGAACCTCGATGTTTTGGCTCTGAATGAAACGAAGCTCAAGGGTAAAGGGGAAGAGTGGTTTGGGAATGTCTTGGGAGTAAAGTCAGGGGTTAGTGAGAGGACAAGAGCAAGGGAAGGAGTAGCACTACTCCTGAATCAGGAGTTGTGGGAGTATGTGATAGAGTGTAAGAAAGTAAATTCTAGATTGATATGGGTAAAACTGAAAGTTGATGGAGAGAGATGGGTGATTATTGGTGCATATGCACCTGGGCATGAGAAGAAAGATCATGAGAGACAAGTGTTTTGGGAGCAGCTGAATGAGTGTGTTAGTGGTTTGATGCACAAGACCTGGTTATAGTGATGAGTGATTTGAATGGAAAGGTGAGTAATGTGGCAGTTGAGGGAATAATTGGTATACATGGAGTGTTCAGTGTTGTAAATGAAAATGGTGAAGAGCTTGTAGATTTATGTGCTGAAAAAGGAATGGTGATTGGGAATACCTGGTTTAAAAAGCGAGATATACATAAGTATACGTATGTAAGTTGGAGAGATGGCCAGAGAGCGTTATTGGATTACGTGTTAATTGATAGACGCACGAAAGAGAGACTTTTGGATGTTAATGTGCTGAGAGGTGCAACTGGAGGGATGTCTGATCATTATCTTGTGGAGGCTAAGGTGAAGATTTGTGGGGGTTTTCAGAAAAGAAGAGAGAATGTTGGGGTGAAGAGAGTGGTGAGAGTAAGTGAGCTTGGGAAACAGACTTGTGTGAGGAAGTACCAGGAGAGACTGAGTACAGAATGGAAAAAGGTGAGAACAAAGGAGGTAAGGGGAGTGGGGGAGGAATGGGATGTATTTAGGGAAGCAGTGATGGCTTGCGCAAAAGATGCTCGTGGCATGAGAAGCGTGGGAGGTGGGTTGATTAGAAAAGGAAGTGAGTGGTGGGATGAAGAAGTAAGATTATTAGTGAAAGAGAAGAGAGAGGCATTTGGACGATTTTTTCAGGGAAAAAATGCAAATGAGTGGGAGAGACATAAACGAAAGAGGCAAGAGGTCAAGAGAAAGGTGCAAGAGGTGAAAAAGAGGGCAAATGAGAGTTGGGGTGAAAGAGTATCATTAGATTTTAGGGAGAATAAAAAGATGTTTTGGAAGGAGGTAAATAAAGTGCATAAGACAAGTGAGCAAATGGGAACTTCAGTGAAGGGGGCTAATGGGGAGGTGATAACAAGTAGTGGTGATGTGAGAAGGAGATGGAGTGAGTATTTTGAAGGCTTGTTGAATGTGTTTGATGATAGAGTGGCAGATATAGGGTGTTTTGGTCGAGGTGGTGTGCAAAGTGAGAGGGTTAGGGAAAGTGATTTGGTAAATAGAGAAGAGGTAGTAAAAGCTTTACAGAAGATGAAAGCCGGCAAGGCAGCAGGTTCGGGTGGTAATGCAGTGGAATTTATTAGAAAAGGGGGTGACTGTATTATTGACTGGTTGGTAAGGTTATTTAATGTATGCATGATTCATGGTGAGGTGCCTGAGGATTGGCGGAATGCGTGCATAGTGCCATTGTACAAAGGTAAAGGGGATAAGAGTGAGTGCTCAAATTACAGAGGTATAAGTTTGTCGAGTATTCCTGGTAAATTATATGGGAGTGTATTGATTGAGAAGGTGAAGGCATGTACAGAGCATCAGATTGGGGAAGAGAAGTATGGTTTCAGAAGTGGTAGAGGATGTGTGGATCAGGTGTTTGCTTTGAAGAATGTATGTGAGAAAGACTTAGAAAAACAAATGGATTTGTATGTAGCATTTATGGATCTGGAGAAGGCATATGATAGAGTTGATAGAGATGCTCTGTGGAAGGTTTTAAGAATATATGGTGTGGGAGGCAAGTTGTTAGAAGCAGTGAAAAGTTTTTATCGAGGATGTAAGGCATGTGTACGTGTAGGAAGAGAGGAAAGTAATTGGTTCTCAGTGAATGTAGGTTTACGGCAGGGGTGTGTGATGTCTCCATGGTTGTTTAATTTGTTTATGGATGGGGTTGTTAGAGAGGTGAATGCAAGAGTTCTGGAAAGAGGGGCAAGTATGAAGTCTGTTGTGGATGAGAGAGCTTGGGAAGCGAGTCAGTTGTTGTTCGCTGATGATACAGCGCTGGTGGCTGATTCATGTAAGAAACTGCAGAAGCTGGTGACTGAGTTTGGTAAAGTGTGTGAAAGAAGAAAGTTAAGAGTAAATGTGAATAAGAGCAAGGTTATTAGGTACAGTAGGGATGAGGGTCAAGTCAACTGGGAGGTAAGTTTGAATGGAGAAAAACTGGAGGAAGTGAAGTGTTTTAGATATCTGGGAGTGGATGTGGCAGCGGGTGGAGCCATGGAAGCGGAAGTGAATCATAGGGTGGGGGAGGGGGCGAAAATTCTGGGAGCCTTGAAGAATGTGTGGAAGTCGAGAACATTATCTCGGAAAGCAAAAATGGGTATGTTTGAAGGAATAGTGGTTCCAACAATTTGTATGGTTGCGAGGCGTGGGCTATGGATAGAGTTGTGCGCAGGAGAGTGGATGTGCTGGAAATGAGATGTTTGAGGACAATATGTGGTGTGAGGTGGTTTGATCGAGTAAGTAATGTAAGGGTAAGAGAGATGTGTGGAAATAAAAAGAGCGTGGTTGAGAGAGCAGAAGAGGGTGTTTTGAAATGGTTTGGTCACATGGAGAGAATGAGTGAGGAAAGATTGACCAAGAGGATATATGTGTCAGAGGTGGAGGGAACGAGGAGAAGTGGGAGACCAAATTTTAGGTGGAAAGATGGAGTGAAAAAGATTTTGAGTGATTCGGGGCCTGAACATGCAGGAGGGTGAAAAGCGTGCAAGGAATAGAGTGAATTGGAACGATGTGGTATACCGGGGTGGACGTGCTGTCAATGGATTGAACCAGGGCATGTGAAGCGTCTGGGGTAAACAATGGAAAGTTGTGTGGGGCCTGGATATGGAAAGGGAGCTGTGGTTTCGGTGCATTATTACATGACAGCTAGAGACTGAGTGTGAACGAATGGGGCCTTTGGTGTCTTTTCCTAGCGCTACTTCGCACACATGAGGGGGGAGGGGGTTGTTATTCCATGTGTGGCGAGGTGGCGATGGGAACAAATAAAGGCAGACAGTATGAATTATGTACATGTGTATATATGTATATGTCTGTGTGTGTATATATATGTGTACATTGAGATGTATAGGTATGTATAATTGCGTGTGTGGACGTGTATGTATATACATGTGTATGTGGGCGGGTTGGGCTATTCTTTCGTCTGTTTCCTTGCGCCACCTCGCTAACGCGGGAGACAGCGACAAAGCAAAATAAGAAAATGATAAAATATACATAATTCATACTGTCTGCCTTCATTCATTCCCATCGCCACCTCGCCACACATGGAATAACAACACCCTCCCCCCCTCATGTGTGCGAGGTAGCGATAGGAAAAAATCAACAAAGGCCACATTCGTTCACACTCAGTCTCTAGCTGCCATGTAATAATGCACCGAAACCACAGCTCCCTTTCCGCATCCAGGCCCCACACAACTTTCCATGGTTTACCCCAGACGCTTCACATGCCCTGGTTCAATCCATTGACAGCACGTCAACCCCGGTATACCACATCGTTCCAATTCACTCTATTCCTTGCACGCTTTTCACCCTCCTGCATGTTAAGGCCCCGAATCACTTAAAATCTTTTTCACTCCATCTCTCCACCTCCAATTTGATCTCCCACTTCCCCTCGTTCCCTCCACCTCTGACACATATATCCTCTTAGTCAATCTTTTCTCACTCATTCTCTCCATGTGACCAAACCATTTC
>NC_092231.1:36991285-37023785 GCF_036320965.1 Panulirus ornatus | reverse complement strand
ATTGTTGACTGGTTGGTAAGGTTATTTAATGTATGTATGACTCATGGTGAGGTGCCTGAGGATTGGCGGAATGCGTGCATAGTGCCATTGTACAAAGGCAAAGGGGATAAGAGTGAGTGCTCAAATTACAGAGGTATAAGTTTGTTGAGTATTCCTGGCAAATTGTATGGGAGGGTATTGATTGAGAGGGTGAAGGCATGTACAGAGCATCAGATTGGGGAAGAGCAGTGTGGTTTCAGAAGTGGTAGAGGATGTGTGGATCAGGTGTTTGCTTTGAAGAATGTATGTGAGAAATACTTAGAAAAGCAAATGGATTTGTATGTAGCATTTATGGATCTGGAGAAGGCATATGATAGAGTTGATAGAGATGCTCTGTGGAAGGTATTAAGAATATATGGTGTGGGAGGCAAGTTGTTAGAAGCAGTGAAAAGTTTTTATCGAGGATGTAAGGCATGTGTACGTGTAGGAAGAGAGGAAAGTGATTGGTTCTCAGTGAATGTAGGTTTGCGGCAGGGGTGTGTGATGTCTCCATGGTTGTTTAATTTGTTTATGGATGGGGTTGTTAGGGAGGTGAATGCAAGAGTTTTGGAAAGAGGGACAAGGATGAAGTCTGTTGGGGATGAGAGAGCTTGGGAAGTGAGTCAGTTGTTGTTCGCTGATGATACAGCGCTGGTGGCTGATTCATGTGAGAAACTGCAGAAGCTGGTGACTGAGTTTGGTAAAGTGTGTGAAAGAAGAAAGTTAAGAGTAAATGCGAATAAGAGCAAGGTTATTAGGTACAGTAGGGTTGAGGGTCAAGTCAATTGGGAGGTGAGTTTGAATGGAGAAAAACTGGAGGAAGTGAAGTGTTTTAGATATCTGGGAGTGGATGTGGCAGCGGATGGAAACATGGAAGCGGAAGTGGATCATAGGGTGGGGGAGGGGGCGAAAATTCTGGGAGCCTTGAAGAATGTGTGGAAGTCGAGAACATTATCTCGGAAAGTAAAAATGGGTATGTTTGAAGGAATAGTGGTTCCAACAATGTTGTATGGTTGCGAGGCGTGGACTATGGATAGAGTTGTGCGCAGGAGGATGGATGTGCTGGAAATGAGATGTTTGAGGACAATGTGTGGTGTGAGGTGGTTTGATCGAGTAAGTAACGTAAGGGTAAGAGAGATGTGTGGAAATTAAAAAGAGCGTGGTTGAGAGAGCAGAAGAGGGTGTTTTGAAATGGTTTGGTCACATGGAGAGAATGAGTGAGGAAAGATTGACCAAGAGGATATATGTGTCGGAGGTGGAGGGAACGAGGAGAAGAGGGAGACCAAATTGGAGGTGGAAAGATGGAGTGAAAAAGATTTTGTGTGATCGGGGCCTGAACATGCAGGAGGGTGAAAGGAGGGCAAGGAATAGAGTGAATTGGAGCCATGTGGTATACCGGGGTTGACGTGCTGTCAGTGGATTGAATCAAGGCATGTGAAGCGTCTGGGGTAAACCATAGAAAGCTGTGTAGGTATGTATATTTGCGTGTGTGGACGTATGTATATACATGTGTATGGGGGTGGGTTGGGCCATTTCTTTCGTCTGTTTCTTTGCGCTACCTCGCAAACGCGGGAGACAGCGACAAAGCAAAAAAAAAAAAAAAAAAATATATATATATATATATATATATATATATATATATATATATATATATATATATATATATATATATATATATATATATATATATATATATTCCTATGAGTCAACGGGGAAAAATAAAAAACGAACTTTTCGTGTTTTATTTTTCCCCGTTGACTCATAGGAATATCTTGATCACGCGCAAAATTGTGATCCTTTCCAATATATATATATATATATATATATATATATATATATATATATATATATATATATATATATATATATATATATATATATATATATGTGTGTGTGTGTGTGTGTGTGTGTGTATGTGTGTGTGTGTGTGTGTGCCAGTTCAACTTGATATGATTCAGTTTACAAAATATTTGCAAATTTGTAGGGTAACAGATTTTGTAACATAGTCTGATGTGCTCTTTAGGTAAATTTACGTAAATTGTCTATCAGTCACTTGGACCAAAAGATGTCTGTCCATTTTTGGCTGACTGTGTTCTAGTTAATTGGATTCACGTCCACGGTTGATCTGAGTACACTGCCAGTATATATATATATATATATTTTCACCAGGTCTTACGTACTTAACCCACAAAGCTTGACCGTAAATGATTTCGTTATGTGTAAAGTCTAAACCAGAATTCAATTTGGTTTTTACATTCTTCCTTTCCCCCGACGGTACGAGTCTTAGGGTGTGAAGGCCTGACCTTTGACCTGACCTTTAAGGGTCATACTTTGATGCTCAGTGATAGCACCTTCTTGCTCAAGGATCGCACTGTCTTGTACAAGGGCCGTACCGTCGTGCTCAAGGATCGTACCATCGTGCTCAAGGATCGTACCATCGTGCTCAAGGATCGTACCGTCGTGCTCAAGGATCGTACCATCGTGCTCAAGGATCGTACCATCGTGCTCAAGGATCGTACCGTCGTGATCAAGGATCGTACCATCGCGATCAAGGATCATACCGTCGTGCTCAAGGGTCGTACCGTCGTGCTCAAGGATCGTACCGTCGTGCTCAAGGGTCGTACCATCGTGCTCAAGGATCGTACCGTCGTGCTCAAGGGTCGTACCGTCGTGCTCAAGGATCGTACCATCGTGCTCAAGGATCGTACCATCGTGCTCAAGGATCGTACCGTCGTGATCAAGGATCGTACCATCGTGATCAGGGATCGTACCATCGTGCTCAAGGATCGTACCGTCGTGCTCAAGGATCGTACCGTCGTGCTCAAGGATCGTACCGTCGTGCTCAAGGATCATACCATCGCGATCAAGGATCATACCGTCGTGCTCAAGGGTCGTACCGTCGTGCTCAAGGACCGTACCGTCGTGCTCAAGGGTCCTACCATCGTGCTCAAGGATCGTACCGTCGTGCTCAAGGATCGTACCGTCGTGCTCAAGGGTCCTACCATCGTGCTCAAGGGTCGTACCGTCGTGCTCAAGGGTCCTACCATCGTGCTCAAGGATCGTACCGTCGTGCTCAAGGATCGTACCGTCGTGCTCAAGGATCGTACCGTCGTGCTCAAGGGTCGTACCGTCGTGCTCAAGGGTCCTACCATCGTGCTCAAGGGTCGTACCGTCGTGCTCAAGGATCGTACCGTCGTGCTCAAGGATCGTACCGTCGTGCTCAAGGGTCGTACCGTCGTGCTCAAGGGTCCTACCATCGTGCTCAAGGGTCGTACCATCGTGCTCAAGGATCGTACCGTCGTGCTCAAGGGTCGTACCATCGTGCTCAAGGATCGTACCATCGTGCTCAAGGATCGTACCGTCGTGCTCATGAACCTTACCGTCACGCACATGGATCGTACCGTCGTGCTCAAGAGGTTAATTCAACACCTTAATTAAGCCTACTTCGCTGCCCTCCACACCGGGCTTAATACATCGTAATTCTAACTTGACGAGAGTAATCTATAGAGTCACTTTGCCTAACCTTTGCTTTCCAAACCTGCAGTCGAGGATAGAACCCAGTGAGAGAGTATTAAGACCCAGTGATAAAATTCCCTTTGTAGTATCTCTCTCAATAAGAGTTTGATGTAGACTGAATCACAGTATATATATATATATATATATATATATATATATATATATATATATATATATATATATATATATATATATATATATATATATTCCTATGAGTCCACGGGGAAAATGAAACACGATAAGTTCCCAAGTGCACTTTCGTGTAATAATCACATCATCAAGGGAGACACAAGAGAGAAACATAACGGTCACTTGATATACAACGAAGAGACGTAGCTAGGACGCCATTTGGTAAACAGGTGATCGTGCAAGACAGACAACGAGCGTATCACAAGCTTATGTGAACAAGAAGGAGCATTGATTACAAATTTTATCAACAATAAAGCCGTAAACAATTCCCTTCTTGTCCACATAATACGTTTATGATACTCTCGTTGGCTGTCTTGGACAATCACTTCTTTACCAGATGGCGTCCTAGCTACGTCTTTTCGGTGTATATCAAATGACTTGTATTTCTTTCTTGTATCTCCCCTGATGATGTGATTATTACACGCAAATGCACTTGGGAACTTATCGAGTTTTATTTTCCCTGTGGATTCATAGGAATATACTTGATCGCGAGCAAAATTGTGATCCTTTCCAATATATATATATATATATATATATATATATATATATATATATATATATATATATATATATATATACACATATATGCAGTCTATTGTGGATGAGAGAGCTTGGGAAGTGAGTCAGTTGTTGTTCGCTGATGATACAACACTGGTGGCTCATTCGGGTGAGAAACTGCAGAAGCTGGTGAATGAGATTGGTAAAGTGTGTGAAAGAAGATAGCTGAGAGTAAATGTGAATAAGAGCAAGGTTATTAGGTACAGTAGGGTTGAAGGACAAGTCAATTGGGAGGTAAGTTTGAATGGAGAAAAACTGGAGGAAGTGAAGTGTTTTAGATATCTGGGAGTGGATATGGCAGCGGATGGAACCATGGAAGCGGAAGTGAGTCATAGGGTGGGGGAGGGGGCGAAAATTCTGGGAGCGTTGAAAAATGTGTAGAAGGCGAAAACGTTATCTCGAAAAGCAAAAATTGGTATGTTTGAAGGAATAGTAGTTCCAACAGTGTTATATGGTTGCGAAGCGTGGGCTATAGATAGAGTTGTGCCAAGAAGGGTGGATGTGCTGGAAATGAGATGTTTGAGGACAATATGTTGTGTGAGGTGGTTTGATCGAGTAAGCAGTGAAAGGGTAAGAGAGATGTGTGGTAATAAAAAGCGTGTGGTTGAAAGAGCAGAAGAGGGTGTTTTGAAATGGTTTGGTCACATGGAGAGAATGAGTGAGGAAAGAGATTGACCAAGAGGATATATGTGTCAGAGGTGGATGGAACGAGGAGAAGTGGGAGACCAAATTGGAGGTGGAAAGATGGAGTTTTTCACTCATTTTGAGAGATCGGGGCCTGAAAATGCAGGAGGGTGAAAGGCGTGCTAGGAATAGAGTGAATTGGAACGATGTGGTATACCGGGGTCGACATGCTGTCAATGGATTGAACCAGGGCATGTGAAGCGTCTGGGGTAAACCATAGAAAGTTTCGTGGGGCCTTGATGTGGAAAGGGAGCTGTGGTTTCGGTACATTATTTATGACTGAGTGTGATCGAATGAGGCCTTTATTGTCTTTTCCTAGCGCTACCTCGCGCACATGCGGGGGGAGGGGGTTGTTATTTCATGTGTGGCGGGGTGGCGACGGGAATAAACAAGGGCAGACAGTGTGAATCCTGTACATGTGTATATATGTAGTTGTCTTTGTGTGTATATATATGTATACGTTGAGATGTATAGGTGTGTAAATGTGCTTATGTGGACGTGTATGTGTGTAAATGTGTATGTGGGTGGGTTGGGCCATTGTTACGTCTGTTTCCTTCCGCTACCTACTAACGCGGGAGACAGCGGCAAATGTGTGTGTGTGTGTGTGTGTGTGTGTGTGTGTGTGTGTGTGTGTGTGTGTATATATATATATATATATATATATATATATATATATATATATATATATATATATATATATATATATATATGTATATACATATATATATATATATATATATATATATATATATATATATATATATATATATATATATATATATATATATATATATATATATATGTATATACATATATATATATATATATATATATATATATATATATATATATATATATATATATATATATATATATATATATATATATATACACACACACACACGATCGCCATTTCCCACGTTATCGAGGTAACGCCAGGAACAGGCGAAGAAAGGCCTCAAGTCGTTCACATCCATTCTCTAGCTGACATGTGTAATGCAACGAAACCACAGCTAATGATATCCACTTCCAGGGCCATAAACCTTTCCATGTATTCCCCTGGCTACTTTATATTCCCTGGTTCAGTCCATTGACAGAAAGTCGCCCCCTGTATACCACATCGCTCCAGGTCACTCTATCCTGTGCACACGCCCTTCACCTAACGTCAATATATTTTTTACAATAGACTATGCCGGCGTCCACGAATACAATATACATCCTATCCCATAACTTCAGTATTGTATGCCGCCCGAGTAATGAGTTTCCATAATGAGACGCTCATTTCATAGTCAGATTGGATGCTTAGTGAAAAGTGTTCGCTGCTGGATTTTACACGGAGGATGGGAAGGTATGGCAAGCTTAAAGCGGAGCTAATAAGCATACGGTGGGACATACTGGGGATTAATTGGGGTAATTTGGTTCTGAAGGTTAATAAAGAAGGGTAATGGGGAGGTGGTTGGTGCAGGAGTGTGGTTAAATGGGAGGCTTAATGGGTTGTGGCAATAGTGATGGATCTAATCTAAAGTTGATTGAGAATCCGATGGTGAAAGGATGTTGAGATCAATGAGTTGATGCAAGAAAATGTATTGGAAGTCTTAAAGAAAACGGGGTGTAGGGGAAACTAAGAGGGTATTGTGGGATGTGGGGATTTCTACAGAGGACGTAATGCGTATTTGACCTAATTTAAGCAACAGGGAACAAATTAACCTTTTGAGCAACTTATGTCCATTGCAAAAAGCTTTGATATGTGGAATCTGGTGGAGGGAAAGGGGGTCACTGGGAGCTGAAAGAAAAAGGAGGAGGCAAGGAGAGACAATAAGAGCAAATGCAGCATTAAGTGGACATTTATGAAGGTGGAGAAAATGGATAGTGGGTATATCACATTTCAAAGATCTTCGTGTCTTATTAGAAGGGCAAGGGAAGACAACACGGTATCCAAAGAGATCATTTCCAGAAGGAGAGCTCATGTAGTGAGATCTCAAGTTTGGAAAAACATAAGAAGGAGTTGCGACAGATTTGCTGCATGTTGATTTTATGAGATACAAGCACGAGTCTTGAAACCTTTTGAGGGCATATGATCATAGAAAACGTAAGCATCGTAATGCTGATGAGAGAAAATGATACTCTTTAGGGTAGACGGCTTTAAATATAGTTTGTACGTAATAGGGTAATCTGTTCATGTATCTATCTGCTATCCTTATTCCATTCTCAATTCATTGAACAGATGCCATGCGTAAATATTAAAAGATAATCAATAATGAGACATTTTCAAGGCAAGAAAAGAGACACCGAGGAAATCTGCTTAATATTTGACAGTAGTTGCGTAATTGGTGTGGCTACGACGCCTCGTACACAACTGTAAATATCAAATACATTAAACTTCAAAAGTAAAATTAAATCGAGAAAATCTTTATCTATTCGTAAAATATCATTGAATCTATTTACGTTTTCGGTTTGAATTGGTCTTGCATTTCAAAAAGTTTGATGAAATATTCGTGTCTTTTAAGTTTCGTGTATTACGAACGTTATCTTTGCACATCATTGTTTGACAGTTGATATGAGTATACAAGGCCGTTCTTCGTCTGTTCATACCGCTACCTAGCTAACGAGAGAAACGGCGATCGAACATGCAGAGATTAGAAATATATTTCGTATGATTTCAAGTCGAAAATATGCGTTAGGTAATCAAGATGGACACGTATTGTGAACCAGAAGAACCGCTTGGCTTCGACAGTTGTCACCCAAATCATTAACTGAACTATTTACATCCGATAATTAATGCATTTATCTATCACTCGTTTATTACATATGGTAATAATGACACGTGACATTATATAGTATATTGAAAGCTCCAGACATTAATAATCTGTCATGGAGCGAATGACATGGTTGTGACTGTCATGGCTAGGTTAGGTTAGGCTCCAGACATTAATAATCTGTCATGGAGCGAATGACATGGTTGTGACTGTCATGGCTAGGACGATATGTTTAGGTTAAGCTTTACAGTCGAGGGAGAAAAGACAGACATTAGTTTCAACATATCCCAACACCGCTCCATGCCCACGATGCAACTACCATAAAGGAGACACAGAGAACCTACCTACTCAATTGCCCTTCACTCAGTACATATAGACGCACACACAACATAACACTTAATGACCTGTAGTTCCGACCGGTGGACGTGGCCAGCTTCCTGAGTGCTGCAGGAGCCTCATAACTCCTGGGGCTGGAAGTTACGGTACGGTAAGGTATAACTATGTAATGCCAGGATGTCTTTGATTTGGTTCATGCAGGAGAAACGAACTGTTAGATTCCTGTGGAACGGGACGGTCTACAATGAGACAGTACCTCTTCCCGTCTGTTGTTGATGTTGAAGTCTTTCCAAAGGACCGTTCCATTCCGAAACCCTCCGTCATTCCCGTGTTTCTGCAGCCCCGGAGCTGAAGAGGCTCCATGGGTAACGCTCATGATAGATTAACCTGATTGCCTTTACCGCTTTGGCTGAGTGGCGTCAAGAAGAAGGGATCAGTGGCCTCATTTGCACATATCAACAGATGTACTGTGGAGTGTCATATGTATAGAAGAATTACATGTTAGATAAAATTATATGAACTACTGAAGTGCCATGTATATACATGTATATCACGTTGTATTGAACACGACAGCATATTCAAAGTTTCATATATTCTTTTTCATGTTCTATCATTTTCTTATCAGTTCTTTACCAAAGGGACAAGGTTCAAACACAGTTTCACAGAAATCATTTATTGTACTTCAATGTTGCACCTTCAAAGAGACATCTTCAGGAATACAGATATATCAGTATATTCCACACTAAATACACTATGATCAGAATGGACAATTGTTACATGTTTATTAGCAAACACAATACGTAAGACGAATAGCTTGTATAGAATTCTACACTTTATGGCTAGAGGGAAGAGACTGACTACTGTGCCGCAGGTCAGGTCACTTGTCGTTGAATGGGATCATGACTCCAGTAGGGCTGGAGGAGGACAGATCGGGTCAACCCAATCCTCTCTGACCTCCTCATCGATCACGATGAATGCCACACTGTGTCCTGCGCCACCAAGGGACTCGGCAGTGTACCACACACACACACACACACACACACTGCTACTATGGAAAGCATATTGGCTCAGATGTTGATCACCGAGGCCCTCTTCCCTGAGGTGTACAGCTTCTAAAATGTGCAGCAGTTTACGGTTTTCACAGCGGGCGATTATTCGGGTGTTTTGCACGATGATTTCCCGTGTCACTATAGTTCCATGGTGGCATAAGTGGTGGTTTCCGATTCCTTCCAATTGCAAGTGTAAAGAGAGACGTCGACTGAGCTTGTCAGTCATGTAACCAATGTAGTTCAGGTCACGGGTCGTTCAGTCCCACACTGGTATAGACCAACAGCTTCGAACACCCGGTCATATTGTTCTTCATGACCCGAGGTGAAATTCTATGATTCTTACAATGAATCACTAAACGAATCTTTACATATTTCTCCAACGGGTTTATATTTCCTCAGTCCAGTGTCACACACGGCTTTCTCATCTTTCACATAAGCACTGGTGTGAGTTATTTCTATTACCGACCTGTATGTTATGAGGGTGAGGTGGTCGCTACCCAGGCAAGCACTGGTCGATTGTGTTGGGTACGACAGCGTCAACATCTGTGTTAGTGATTGATATTTGACATGACGCACCAGATGCCCTTCCTGGTTGAGGAATGACCATGTTGAACAGATGTTCTCCGTTCCTCTTACATATCTTCTGATGATTCCCCCATCATCTCATAGTTCTTAGAGCAATCACCATCACCGCTCGTACATTTCCCCATATCTTTTGGTTTTCTACACGCATCTGTAATGGAACTTTGAGGGGCAGCTTTGACTAGTACATATGGGAATGGGATTCATCTGCTGTTACTCATCTAGGAATGGGATTCATCTGCTGTCACTCATCTAGGAATGGGATTCATCTGTTGTCACTCATCTAGGAATGGGATTTATCTGTTGTCACTCATCTAGGAGTGGGATTTATCTGTTGTCACTCATCTAGGAATGGGATTTATCTGCTGTCACTCGTCTAGGAATGGGATTTATCTGCTGTTACTCATCTAGGAATGGCATTTATCTGTTGTCACTCGTCTAGGAATGGGATTCATCTGCTGTCACTCGTCTAGGAATGGGATTTATCTGCTGTTACTCATCTAGGAATGGCATTTATCTGTTGTCACTCATCTAAGAATGGGATTCATCTGCTGTCACTCATCTAGGAATGAGATTTATCCGTTGTTACTCATCTAGGAATGGGATTTATCTGCTGTCACTCATCTAGGAATGGGATTCATCTGTTGTCACTCATCTAGGAATGGGATTTATCTGTTGTCACTCATCTAGGAATGGGATTCATCCGTTGTCATTCATCTCTGCCGTGAATCTCAGGTCTGATATTTCCTGGAGACGAGTACGGGGTCGCTGTGAGGTTGTCTGATCCATGTATATATAAAGATACCATCAGTAAACCTACGGCATAATTGTCGAGTCGCCCCGTCAACACCAGTGACTTCCACGATGGGCCATGAAAAAGCCTAGGAGGACAATACCCCCATAGGGAACCCCCCAATTGCTGGAGCATCAACCATCCTCCTCCTCCTCTTCCTCAGCCCCTCACTAGGGTCATGACCTCCCTCAGCGACCAGTAACCCGACAGGGAGCCCTCGATCACCAACCTTCCTCCCCCTCCTTCTCTTCCTCAGCCCCTCCCTGAGATCATGACCTCCCTCAGCGACCAGTGACCCGACAGGGAGCCCTCGACCACCAACCTTCCTCCCCCTCCTTCTCTTCCTCAGCCCCTCCCTGAGGTCATGACCTCCCTCAGCGACCAGTGACCCGACAGGGAGCCGTCTGGTCTGGTCTCCTTCCTTCCTCCCTCCAGCCCTGGGGTGTAGAAGTGTATATAAGCTGTTTGTATTACATATTGCGCTTCCGTCTAAGCATGTTGCCATTGCGTAGTCTGATTACAGCGTATTTAGTGTGGAGTATTTGACGTAACTGTGTATTCCAGGTGATGCCTCATCGCAAGGTGAAATGCCGAAGAAAAATGATTAGATTCTGTGAAGTTGTGTTTGAACGCTGATCTCTTGGCAGAGCAGTGATACGAAAATGAGAGAACATAAGAAGGTAAATTATGAATTTTCTCTCGTGTTCAACACCAAGTACATGTAGAATCCGCTTCTGTTGCCTTCATACTGTTCAAAAGAGATTTTGATGTACAGTATATAAGACGCTTTCCTTTTATTTTACGAGTTCTTATTTATAGTTCATTAGCAATAGATAAGTCATTGAATCAGTCATACACTTGCTATGGGCCTAACGATTTTCTGTATCATGTGGTAAATCGCATAGCTTACCTAAATATGGTTACGTCGTGCTTACGGGTCGTAACTTCGTGCTTAATGGTAGTGTCTTGTTTAGGGGTCGTACATATGCGTGTGCTCAAAGGTCGTACTGTCCTGCTCAATGGGAGCATCGTGCTCAAGGTCGTGTTGAAGGGTCGTACTGTCGTCCTCAGTGCTAGCCTCGTGCCCAAGGGTCGTACCGTTGTGCTCCAGGGTCGTACCGTTGTGCTCCAGGGTCGTACCGTTGTGCTCCAGCGTCGTACCGTTGTGTTCAATGGTACTATCTTGATCACAAGTCGTACTCAGTGGTACCCTCGTGGTCAAAGATCGTGCTGTCGTACTTACTGGTTGCATCTTGTCCAAGGGTCGTACGTCCGTGTTTGACGGTAAAGTCGTTTTAAGGGTCGTACCGTCTTACTCTACGGTATAGTCGTGCACAAGGGTCGTACCACCTTGCTTAATGGGATCTCCGTTCTCAAGGGTCGTACCACCTTGCTTAATGGGATCTCCGTTCTCAAGGGTCGTACCATCGCGATTAATGATACCATCGTGCTCGGGTCGTACCGTCGTGCTCAATGGTAATCTCGTGTAGAAAACGGGGAGGGGCGCGATATAAATTTGCATGGAACATGGGAGACGAAGTCTTGCATTCTACCAGCATTTAACACGGCCGGGAATATTCTTTCGTCCTTCTCACTTCCCATGATACAAGTGAAACGCAAAGTGATTTGAATATTCATATCCGCTGACGTCAGCGTGGCATGTGAAATGGTCGTTCATGTCGTTAAGAAATCGAGATGATGATGATGATGATGGTGGTGGGGTTTCGTTTGAAAACGGGAAGACGAGAGAGAAAACGTCATGGGTCATTTGTAGGAAAATATGTAATATTGTAGGAAAACATCATGTAATATTGTAAATATAAAGAATTCTTTTAGGAAAATATCATGTCATATGGTAAATATAAAGAATTCTTTTAGGAAAATATGTCATTGTAAATATAAAGAATTCTTTTAGGGAAATATTATGTAATACTGTAAATATGAAGAATTCTTTTAAGAAAATATGTATTATTGTAAATATAAAGAATTCTTTTAGGAAAATATGTCATATTGTAAATATAAAGAATTCTTTTAGGAAAATACTATGTAATACTATAAATATGAAGAATTCTTTTAGGAGAATATCATGTAATACTGTAAATATGAAGAACTCTTTTAGGAAAATATCAAGTAATGTAAACATAAAGGATTTTTTTAAGAAGAAATGTAATATTGTGAATATGAAGAATTCTTTTAGGAATATATCATGTAGTATTGTAAATATGAAGAATACTTTTAGGAAAATATCAAGTAATAATGCATATATAGTTTTTTGCTGTTGTCACTTTGCAGATAGACCTATAAGAATATTCAGATCCCAGTCATAAGAGAATGAAAAATGTTATTTAATGATAGATATCATTTAACCTAGAACATAGAATGTTCATTTGTTCATTATCTCTGTATCCCTGAAGATGTCATTTATAATGAAAGCGTTCTGACCTTCGCGTATCAGCTCCCTAGCAGCGAAAAGGAACCGTCTGTATAACGAAATTGTCTGTCGTGAACGTAGTCTTCGAACGTCTGTCTCTTTTACAGTGGAAGAGAACTTGTCTGTTACCTTATAGTGTGGTTCCTATCCTGTGGTGTAGAAAATGGGATGAATTGTACATATTTGCCACAAAGTAGGCTGTGTGGTAATTAGCTGTGACAGTTACGATGAAATCCAATGATAAATTGACCTCGACTTTGGTGTTTACCCATACTGACCTTGACCTCTGACCTGAGAAATCTGAATTTATCCACCTTTGACCCCAGAAACTTTGCTGGGTTAGTGTAGGTCAAGATCGGAACCTTTCGTAAGTCACTTGTACAAGTCGGGTCCAGTAGGCTAAAAGTGAAGGCTTTAAGTTTGTAAGCTTTCAGCTTGGAGAAGTTAAGCTTAGCCACTTGTGTGAGAGATCTTCTGGGGCCAAGCTTACGCATGGGTTTTGACAAACAGATGATGCTGTTTATGTACAAATATTACATTGAGTCGTGGTGGAAAGCAATGTCATGATCTAATTAGACAAACATAGCAGGCTATTGACATAGACACAGTCTCTCTCTCTCTCTCTCTCTCTCTCTCTCTCTCTCTCTCTCTCTCTCTCTCTCTCTCTCTCTCTCTCTCTCTCTCTCTCTCTCTCTCTATCTATCTATCTATCTATCTATCTGTCTTTTTATCTATCTGTCTGTCTATCTATCTATCTTTCTATCTATCTGTCAGTCTATCTATCTATCTATCTATATGTATATATATATATATATATATATATATATATATATATATATATATATATATATATATATATATATATATTTTTTTTTTTTTTTTTTTTTTGCTTTGTCGCTGTCTCCCGCGTTTGCGAGGTAGCGCAAGAAACAGACGAAAGAAATGGCCCAACCCACCCCCATACACATGTATATACATACGTCCACACACGCAAATATACATACCTACACAGCTTTCCATGGTTTCCCCAGACGCTTCGCATGCCCTGATTCAATCCACTGACAGCACGTCAACCTCGGTATACCACATCGATCCAGTTCACTCTATTCCTTGCCCTCCTTTCACCCTCCTGCATGTTCAGGCCCCGATCAAACAAAATCTTTTTCACTCCATCTTTCCACCTAAAATTTGGTCTCCCACTTCTCCTCGTTCCCTCCACCTCCGACACATATATCCTCTTGGTCAATCTTTCCTCACTCATTCTCTCCATATGCCCAAACCATTTCAAAACACCCTCTTCTGCTCTCTCAACCACGCTCTTTTTATTTCCACACATCTCTCTTACCCTTACGTTACTTACTCGATCAAACCACCTCACACCACACATTGTCCTCAAACATTTCATTTCCAGCACATCCATCCTCCTGCGCACAACTCGCAACCATACAACATTGTTGGAACCACTATTCCTTCAAACATATCCATTTTTGCTTTCCGAGATAATGTTCTCGACGTCCACATATTCTTCAAGGCTCCCAGGATTTTCGCCCCCTCCCCCACCCTATGATCCACATCCGCTTCCATGGTTCCATCCGCTGCCAGATCCACTCCCAGATATCTAAAACACTTTACTTCCTCCAGTTTTTCTCCATTCAAACTTACCTCTCAATTGACTAGACCCTCAACCCTACTGTACCTAATAACCTTGCTCTTATTCACATTTATTCTTAACTTTCTTCTTTCACACACTTTACCAAACTCAGTCAGCAGCTTCTGCAGTTTCTCACATGAATCAGCCACCAGCGCTGTATCATCAGCGAACAACAACTGACTCACTTCCCAAGCTCTCTCATCCCCAATAGACTTCATACTTGCCCCTCTTTCCAAAACTCTTGCATTCACCTCCCTAACAACCCCATCCATAAACAAATTAAACAACCATGGAGACATCACACACCCCTGCCGCAAACCTACATTTACTGAGAACCAATCACTTTCCTCTCTTCCTACACGTACACATGCCTTACATCCTCGATAAAAACTTTTCACTGCTTCTAACAACTTGCCTCCCAAACCATATATTCTTAATACCTTCCACAGAGCATCTCTATCAACTCTATCATATGCCTTCTCCAGATCCATAAATGCTACATACAAATCCATTTGCTTTTCTAAGTATTTCTCACATACATTCTTTAATGCAAACACCTGATCCAAACATCCTCTACCACTTCTGAATCCACACTGCTCTTTCCCAATTGATGCTCTGTACATGCCTTCACCCTTTCAATCAATACCCTCCCATATAATTTACCAGGAATACTCAACAAACTTATACCTCAGTAATTTGAGCACTCACTCTTATCCCCTTTGCCTTTGTACAATGGCACTATGCACGCATTCTGCCAATCCTCAGGCACCTCACCATGAGTCATACATACATTGAATAACCTTACCAACCAGTCAACAATACAGTCACCCCCTTTTTTAATAGATTCCACTGCAATACCATCCAAACCTGCTGCCTTGCCGGCTTTCATCTTCCGCAAAGCTTTTACTACCTCTTCTCTATTTACCAAAACATTTTCCCGAACCCTCTCACTTTGCACACCACCTCGACCAAAACACCCTATATCTGCCACTCTATCATCAAACACATTCAACAAACCTTCAAAATACTCACTCCAGCTCCTTCTCACATCACCACTACTTGTTTTCACCTCCCCATTTGCGCCCTTCACTGAAGTTCCCATTTGCTCCCTTGTCTTACGCACTTTACTTACCTCCTTCCAGAACATCTTTTTATTCTACCTAAAATTTAATGATACTCTCTCACCCCAACTCTCATTTGCCCTCTTTTTCACCTCTTGCACCTTTCTCTTGACCTCCTGTCTCTTTCTTTTATACATCTCCCACTCAGTTGCCTTTTTTCCCTGCAAAAATCGGCCAAATGCCTCTCTCTTCTCTTTCACTAATAATCTTACTTCTTCATCCCACCACTCACTACCCGTTCTAATCAACCCACCTCCCACTCTTCTCATGCCACAAGCATCTTTTGCGCAATCCATCACTGATTCCCTAAATACATCCCATTCCTCCCCCACTCCCCTTACTTCCATTGTTCTCACCTTTTTCCATTCTGTACTCAGTCTCTCCTGGTACTTCCTCACACAAGTCTCCTTCCCAAGCTCAATTACTCTCAACACCCTCTTCACCCCAACATTCACTCTACTTCTCTGAAAACCCATACAAATCTTCACCTTAGCCTCCACAAGATAATGATCAGACATCCCTCCAGTTGCACCTCTCAGCACATTAACATCCAAAAGTCTCTCTTTCGCGCGCCTGTCAATTAACACGTAATCCAATAACGCTCTCTGGCCATCTCTCCTACTTACATACGTATACCTATGTATATCTCGCTTTTTAAACCAGGTATTCCCAATCACCAGTCCTTTTTCAGCACATAAATCTACAAGCTCTTCACCATTTCCATTTACAACACTGAACACCCCATGTATACCAATTATTCCCTCAACTGCCACATTACTCACCTTTGCATTCAAATCACCCATCACTATAACCCGGTCTCGTGGATCAAAACCACTAACACACTCATTCAGCTGCTCCCAAAACACTTGCCTCTCATGATCTTTCTTCTCATGCCCAGGTGCATATGCACCAATAATCACCCATCTCTCTCCATCAACTTTCAGTTTTACCCATATTAATCGAGAATTTACTTTCTTACATTCTATCACATACTCCCACAACTCCTGTTTCAGGAGTACTGCTACTCCTTCCCTTGCTCTTGTCCTCTCACTAACCCCTGACTTTACTCCCTAGACATTCCCAAACCACTCTTCCCCTTTACCCTTGAGCTTCGTTTCACTCAGAGCCAAAACATCGAGGTTCCTTTCCTCAAACATACTACCTATCTTTCCTTTTTTCACATCTTGGTTACATTCACACACATTTAGACACCCCAGTCTGAGCCTTCGAGGAGGATGAGCACTCTCCGCGTGACTCCTTCTGTTTCCCATATATATATATATATATATATATATATATATATATATATATATATATATATATATATATATATATATATTTTCTTTTTTGCTTTGTCGCTGTCTCCCGCGTTTGCGAGGTAGCGCAAGGAAACAGACGAAAGAAATAGCCCAACCCACCCCCATACACATGTATATACACACGTCCACACACGCAAATATACATGCCTACACAGCTTTCCATGGTTTACCCCAGACGCTTCACATGTCCTGATTCAATCCACTGACAGCACGTCAACCTCGGTATACCACATCGATCCAATTCACTCTATTCCTTGCCCTCCTTTCACCCTCCTGCATGTTCACTCCCCGCTCACACAAAATCTTTTTCACTTCATCTTTCCACCTCCAATTTGGTCTCCCACTTCTCGTTCCCTCCACCTCCGACGCATATATCCTCTTGGTCAATCTTTCCTTACTCATTCTCTCAATGTGTCCAAACCATTTCAAAACACCCTCTTCTGCTCTCTCAACCACGCTCTTTTTATTTCCACACATCTCTCTTACCCTTACGTTACTTACTCGATCAAACCACCTCACACCACACATTGTCCTCAAACATCTCATTTCCAGCACATCCATAGCCCACGCCTCGCAACCATACAACATTGTTGGAACCACTATTCCTTCAAACATACCCATTTTTGCTTTCCGAGATAATGTTCTCGACTTCCACACATTCTTCAAGGCTCCCAGGATTTTCGCCCCCTCCCCCACACTATGATCCACTTCCGCTTCCATTGTTCCATCCGCTGCCAGATCCACTCCCAGATATCTAAAACACTTTACTTCCTCCAGTTTTTCTCCATTCAAACTTACCTCCCAATTGACTTGACCCTTAACCCTACTGTAGCTAATAACCTTGCTCTTATTCACATTTACTCTTAACTTTCTTCTTTCACACACTTTACCAAACTCAGTCTCCAGCTTCTGCAGTTTCTCACATGAATCAGCCACCAGCGCTGTATCATCATCGAACAACAACTGACTCACTTCCAAAGCTCTCTCATCCACAACAGACTTCATACTTGCCCCTCTTTCCAAAACTCTTGCATTCACCTCCCTAACAACCCCATCCATAAACAAATTAAACAACCATGGAGACATCACACACCCCTGCCGCAAACCTACATTCACTGAGAACCAATCACTTTCCTCTCTTCCTACACGTACACATGCCTTACATCCTCGATAAAAACTTTTCACTGCTTCTAACAACTTGCCTCCCACACCATATATTCTTAATACCTTCCACAGAGCATCTCTATCAACTCTATCATATGCCTTCTCCAGATCCATAAATGCTACATACAAATCCATTTGCTTGTCTAAGTATTTCTCACATACATTCTTCAAAGCAAACACCTGATCCACACATCCTCTACCACTTCTGAATCCACACTGCTCTTCCCCAATCTGATGCTCTGTACATGCCTTCACCCTCTCAATCAATACCCTCCCATATGATTTACCAGGAATACTCAACAAACTTATACCTCTGTAATTTGAGCACTCACTCTCATCCCCTTTGCCTTTGTTCAATGGCACTATGCACGTATTCCGCCAATCCTCAGGCATACATTAAATAACCTTACCAACCAGTCAACAATACAGTCACCCCCTTTTTTAGTAGATTCCACTGCAATACCATCCAAACCTGCTGCCTTGCGGGCTTTCATCTTCCGCAAAGCTTTTACTACCTCTTCTCTGTTTACCAAATCATTTTCCCTAACCCTCTCACATTGCACACCACCTCGACCAAAACACCCTATATCTGCCACTCTATCATCAAACACATTCAACAAACCTTCAGAATACTCACTCCATCTCCTTCTCACATCACCACTACTTGTTATCACCTCCCCATTTGCGCCCTTCACTGAAGTTCCCATTTGCTCCCTTGTCTTACGCACTTTATTTACCTCCTTCCAGAACATCTTTTTATTCTACCTAGAATTTAATGATACTCTCTCACCCCAACTCTCATTTGCCCTCTTTTTCACCTCTTGCACCTTTCTCTTGACCTCCTGTCTCTTTCTTTTATACATCTCCCACTCAATTGCATTTTTTCCCTGCAAAAATCATCCAAATGCCTCTCTCTTCTCTTTCACTAATAATCTTACTTCTTCATCCCACCACTCACTACCCTTTCTAATCAACCCACCTCCCACTCTTCTCATGCCACAAGCATCTTTTGCGCAATCCATCACTGCTTCCCTAAATACATCCCATTCCTCCCCCACTCCCTTTACTTCCATTGTTCTCACCTTTTTCCATGCTGTACTCAGTCTCTCCTGGTACTTCCTCACACAAGTCTACTTCCCAAGCTCACTTACTCTCACCACCCTCTTCACCCCAACATTCACTCTTCTTTTCTGAAAACCCATACAAATCTTCACCTTAGCCTCCACAAGATAATGATCAGACATCCCTCCAGTTGCACCTCTCAGCACATTAACATCCAAAAGATTATCTTTCGCGCGCATGTCAATTAACACGTAATCCAATAACGCTCTCTGGCCATCTCTCCTACTTACATACGTATACTTATGAATATCCCGCTTTTTAAACCAGGTATTCCCAATCACCAGTCCTTTTTCAGCTCATAAATCTACAAGCTCTTCACCATTTCCATTTACAACACTGAACACCCCATGTATACCAATTATTCCCTCAACTGCCACATTACTCACCTTTGCATTCAAATCACCCATCACTATAACCCGGTCTCGTGCATCAAAACCACTAACACACTCATTCAGCTGCTCCCAAAACACTTGCCTCTCATGATCTTTCTTCTCATGCCCAGGTGCATATGCACCAATAATCACCCATCTCTCTCCATCAACTTTCAGTTTTACCCATATTAATCGAGAATTTACTTTCTTACATTCTATCACATACTCCCACAACTCCTGTTTCAGGAGTACTGCTACTCCTTCCTTTGCTCTTGTCCTCTCACTAACCCCTGACTTTACTCCCAAGACATTCCCAAACCACTCTTCCCCTTTACCCTTGAGCTTCGTTTCACTCAGAGCCAAAACATCGAGGTTCCTTTCCTCAAACATACTACCTATCTCTCCTTTTTTCACATCTTGGTTACATCCACCCACATTTAGAATCCCAGTCTGAGCCTTCGAGGAGGATGAGCACTCCCCGCGTGACTCCTTCTGTTTCCCATTTTAGAAAGTTAAAGAAATACAAGGAGGGGAGGATTTCTGGCCCCCCGCTCCCGTGCCCTCTAGTCGCTTTCTACGACACGCGAGGAATGCGTGGGAAGTATTCTTTCACCCCTATCCCCAGGGATATATATATATATATATATATATATATATATATATATATATATATATATATATATATATATATATATATATATATATATATATATATATTTATATATGTATATATATATAATTTCTATTTAATCGCTGTTTCCCGCGTCAGCGAGGGAGCGCCAGGAAAAGAATGGCCCAACCAGTCATAAACACATACATAAACGCCCATACACGCTGATATACATACACAAACATACTAACGTATACATACCTATACATACACACACATACATATATAAACGTGTATATATTCATACTTGCTGCCTTCATTCATTCTCGTCGCTACCCCCACCACACAGGATATTCATACATATTCGTCTGTGTTGAGGCTATCATGGTGAGGGGTCGGGTAGGTGGGTGTGTCGTCAGTTCATGACGTGCAAAATTGATCGTAAGTGAGGGTGACAGATGGGCCGGACACACGAATGGGTATAGGGAGACTCCAGTGCTCTGAGCCACAACGCTCGTACACACTCGCTCGGGGGTACAAATACCTGTCACCACTCGTACGAACGAACGAACGTGTACGTAAGGCACACACGGAGAGGGAGGGAAGCGTGCGTATATACGCGAGATTGGGGGGCCTTACGGGTGTAAAGCGCCTTCCCCTTACAGTACAAATAGGTTATTGCACACACAGACACACACACACACACACACACACACACACACACCTTGCTTGTTCTAGTTTGTTTGAATATATACGCACACACACACACACACACACACACACACACCTTGCTTGTTCTAGTTTGTTTGTATATACACGCACACACACACACACACACACACACACACACACACACACACACACACACACACCTTGCTTGTTCTAGTTTGTTTGTATATATACGCATACATACACACATACACACACACACACACACACACACACACACACACACAAGCCCCCCTCCCCCCTTATAAAAACAGGATACAGCCCAACGTAATTGCTATAATCCTGCGATAATCGATGGTCATCACTGGCGAGGCTATAAGTGGCGAATAAGTATTACAGGATAAGCACCCTTGACCACTGGAATGTATTGACCAGTTATTGTAGTGTTATTGGCTCGTTCATTGCTGGCGAGAATTATAGTGGTATGTTGAGTGACGAGACGAGGGGTGCCAGACGTCCTGCTGGGTCATTTGTCCCATAGATTTCCTATACATAATTTTTCATTAAGGTAAATGTCTGCATGCGAACTTACTTGGGTTCACCTGCACGACGGGGTTGTGTGTGTGTGTGTGTGTACAAATAAACTAACAAAAGCCGGGTGTGCGTGCGTGTGTGTGTGTGTGTGTGGTGTGTGTGTGTGTGTGTGTGTGTGTGTGTGTGTGTGTGTGTGTGTGTGTGTGGGTGTGTACAAACAAACTAACACAAGCCGGGTGTGTGTGTATGTATGTCTGTGTGTGTGTGTGTGAGTGTGGGTGTGTGTACTTAATAGTACCCGTGTTCTACATAGCAGATGGTCAGGGGACTAAGAGCCGCCCGCACAAGTACTGAGATGTATCCTCTCGTTGTGGTCTACGAGTTCGACGAAAACCATGAACGAAAAGAAAAAGAATGAAGCACAACTTCGCTGTGAGGAATTCCCTCAATGAATGCCATGGTGTGCAGTCATGGACACTGGTCCTGATGGAGGCCTGGCCTTGCGGGATAGAAAAACTGAGAAAGATATAAAAGCTATATAACAATAGAGAGGAAAAATGAGATATAAAAAAACTAGGAATAATATAAGAATTATATAAGAGGAGGCAAACTGAGCGCGGTGGTTTGAGAGTCTGGGGTGGAAAGCTTGCGAGGAAAGATAAGAGAAGGTAAATCATTTTTGAATCTTTCTTTTTTGAGGTCGGGAATGAATTGGGTAACACATTGGGCCCAGCCTTAACCCAGCCATCGGTCACATGGTAATGCTACGACGTATTTGGCTGCTGAGCACTGCGTGGTGTAGCTAGTGGGCCACGCTGAAGGAGGGGAGCCTACCCCGCGGGTGTGGAAACCGAAGTAATACCTGTAGAATAGGGAAAGAAAGCCAACCAATAGCTCAAAGTAGCAAAAAGTGGGTTAAGTCTAATGATCCGGCTGGAGAGGTTACTGTTCAGGAAGTGAGAGTATTGTACACTCTACGAAGCCAAGTCGGTCCTATATATATATATATATATATATATATATATATATATATATATATATATATATATATATATATATAATCAGATTCCCTACTCAGGAGAGATGAATCTCTTGCATCTAAAGTGGGTGGAAAAGACAGAGTTGGCTATTCACGCACTGTGGAGTATCCGAGAGAGAGAGAGAGAGAGAGAGAGAGAGAGAGAGAGAGAGAGAGAGAGAGAGAGAGAGAGAGAGACAGAGAGAGAGAGAGGTGATTAGCTTTCACGATGGCAATAAAGTAAGGCTACGGAGTGGAGTGATGGAATCATCTATCAAAGGTGATGGAGGGAAGAGTCGTGGGTGATGGAGGGAAGAGTCGTGGGTGATGGAGGTAAGAATCGTGGGTGATGGAGGGAAGAGTCGTGGGTGATGGAGGAAAGAGTCGTGGGTAGTTTTTAGGACGAGAAATGGAGAAGGAATAGGGCTTTAGATTTAGGAGTCACCATCACTAGGCTACGTCTGTCTCGCTTTTGGAAACCCCCCACCGTCACCAAAAACCTTAGTCTACAGAAATAGTCGTGAAGAGACGTAGATAGATCAAGGATGGAGCACACATGAAGTGCTGAGTCGATTCACAAGGATATAAGTGAATTTCTGAAGGTCGCTCGTGAAAATAGGAGAAGGATAGCACCTTTGATAGAGCGAGACATTATCCTGTGTTTGTTGCTCCGGTCAATATAACATAAGCATTTCTTGTATGTAATTCAGAGTTGTATCTCAATACATTTCTCCTCAATGTCTGCCACTTAAATGGCCTTCTTTGCTTAGATATTTCATGGATACAGCAAGTTTTTGTACTCTGTATTTCTAAGGCATGTTACAGATTCTGCCTTAGTAACCATTTGGCACACAAAAGGGAACGTCATTTAATCTAGTCATGATTCCAAGAGGAACTCTTTCTTAAAGAGTCTTTTTGATTACTCCAACACCCTTTTCCAAGATCTCCCGCAGCCCGAAGGCTGCGCTACAATCGGTAGCAGCGAGGATGAACTCCTTTCAAAGAAAACTGTTTTCCGTTTCGTCAACTGATGATGACACAGCCTCGCCAAAGGTGACTTTTCACTCGCGGTGTAACCTCGACCGGGTGGAGTCCGGTAACACCTTAGATTCACATATATGCTAAAGAATGATATAGATATAATCCTGTTTTTTTTGCCATTGTCAAAATTCTACCTCCGAGTGACATAGTCTGGAACACTTAGTGTATATCCTTTGACGGAAATCCTCACTAGGCCCCCTTCTCTGTTCCTTCCTTTAGAAAATTGAAAATGGGAGGGGAGGATATCCAGCCCCCGGTTTCCTCCCCTCTTACTCGCCTTCTACGACACACAAGGAATACGTGGGAAGTATTCTTTCTCCCCTATCCCCAGGGGGTGTATTGAAATGGTTTGGTCACATGGAGAGAATGAGTGAGGAAAGATTAACAAAGAGGATATATGTGTCAGGGGTGGAGGGAACGAGAAGTGAGAGACCAAATTGGAGATGGAAGAATGGAGTGAAAAAGATTTTGAGTGATCGAGGCCTAAACATGCAGGAGGATGAAAGGCGTGCAAGGAATAGAGTGAATTGCAACAATGTGATATACCGGGGTCGACGTGCTGTCAATGATTGAACTAGGGCATGTAAAGCGTCTGGGGTAAACCATGGAAAGTTTTGTGGGGCCTAGATGTGGAAAGGAAGCTGTGATTTCGGTGCATTACACATGACAGCTAGAGACTGAGTGTGAACGAATGTGGCCTTTGTTGTCTTTTCCTAGCGCTACCTCGCGCGCGTGCGGGGGGGAGGGGGATGCCATTTCATGTTTGGCGGGGTGGCGACGAGAATGGCTGTGGGCAGCAAGTATGCATATGTACATGTATGTATATGTATCTGTCTGTGTATGTATATGTATGTATACATTGAAATGTACAGGTATGTATATGTGCGTGTGTGGGCGTATATGTATGTATGTACATGTGTACGTGGGTGGGTTGCGCCATTCTTTCGTCTGTTTACTTGCGCTACCTCGCTAACGCGGGAGACAGCAAGAAAGTATAATATATATATACGTATATATATATATATATATATATATATATATATATATATATATATATATATATATATATATATATATATATATATATTCTTTCTTTTCTTTCAAACTATTCGCCATTTTCCGCATTAGCGAGGTAGCGTTAAGAACAGAGGACTGGGCCTTTGAGGGAATAATCCTCACCTGGCCCTCTTCTCTGTTCCTTCTTTTGGAAAATTAAAAAAAAAATGAGAGGGGAGGATTTCCAGCCCCTCGCTCCCTCCCCTTTTAGTCGCCTTCTACGACACGCAGGGAATACGTGGGAAGTATTCTTTCTCCCCTATCCCCAGGGATAATATATATATATATATATATATATATATATATATATATATATATATATATATATATATATATATATATATATATATATATATATATATATATATATATATATATAAAGTGCGTGAGTGTGTCCGTGTATGTGTCACGGGGAGGGTGTTTTACCCTCGTGTTAACCCCGTCTCTTAACCTTGTCTTCATTCATCAGTAGTTCACATCTCTCTGTCCTTACAGCTAAGATATTGAAAGAACAACGTATGATATCTTCACTACAACTGTTGGGATGTTGGAGTTACCTCTGTAGATATCTTCAAGTATCTCTCCCTCTGGACTGATGTCTCTGTAGACACCACAAGTGTTGTTTTTCTTTCTTGATACCACAAATATTTTTTCCTCCTCCTCACTAAGGAGATATATTCCCGCTGACCTCGTAAATGATGGAGGAATTTTCCCATTGGCCTTCTTGAAATTGACAGCTTCTGTCTTGGATCTTAACTTTCCTCAAATTTACCAGTAAAGTCTCAGACTTATCAATTTAATCTCGGATTTACATTGGGTCTCATATTTACATGTCAGATTTACATTGGGTCTCATATCTACATGTCAGATTTATATTGGGTCTCATATTTACATGTCAGATTTACATTGGGTCTCATATCTACATGTCAGATTTACATTGGGTCTCATATTTACATGTCAGATTTACATTGGGTCTCATATCTACATGTCAGATTTACATTGGGTCTCATATTTACATGTCAGATTTACATTGGGTCTCATATCTACATGTCAGATTTACATTGGGTCTCATATCTACATGTCAGATTTACATTGGGTCTCATATTTACATGTCAGATTTACTAATTAAAGTCTCAGACTTATAACTTTTCTCATATTTACTTCTTGTGTCCCAGATTTACCACTTATGTCCCAGATTTACCACTTATGTCCCAGATTTACCACTTATGTCCCACATTTACCACTTATGTCCCACATTTACCACTTATGTCCCAGATTTACCACTTATGTCCCACATTTACCACTTATGTCCCAGATTTACCACTTATGTCCCAGATTTACCACTTATGTCCCACATTTACCACTTATGTCCCAGATTTACCACTTATGTCCCACATTTACCACTTATGTCCCACATTTACCACTTATGTCCCAGATTTACCACTTATGTCCCAGATTTACCACTTATGTCCCAGATTTACCACTTATGTCCCACATTTACCACTTATGTCCCACATTTACCACTTATGTCCCACATTTACCACTTATGTCCCACATTTACCACTTATGTCCCACATTTACCACTTATGTCCCACATTTACCACTTATGTCCCACATTTACCACTTGAGTCCCACATTTACCACTTATGTCCCAGATTTACCACTTATGTCCCAGATTTACCACTTATGTCCCACATTTACCACTTATGTCCCAGATTTACCACTTATGTCCCACATTTACCACTTATGTCCCACATTTACCACTTATGTCCCACATTTACCACTTATGTCCCAGATTTACCACTTATGTCCCACATTTACCACTTATGTCCCACATTTACCACTTATGTCCCAGATTTACCACTTATGTCCCACATTTACCACTTATGTCCCACATTTACCACTTATGTCCCAGATTTACCACTTATGTCCCACATTTACCACTTATGTCCCAGATTTACCACTTATGTCCCACATTTACCACTTATGTCCCACATTTACCACTTATGTCCCAGATTTACCACTTATGTCCCAGATTTACCACTTATGTCCCACATTTACCACTTATGTCCCACATTTACCACTTATGTCCCACATTTACCACTTATGTCCCAGATATACTTGTCCCACATTTACCACTTGAGTCCCACATTTACCACTTGAGTCCCACATTTACCACTTATGTCCCACATTTACCAATTATGTGGTTACAGTCCAGGTAAATTATGTGTTTACAGTCCAGTACAGGTCAGCGCCCGTCTCCCAGTGTGGGATGGAGGTGGGTGCAGGTGGCGCTCTGTAGCCCCACCTGCACCCACGTCCGTGCTAGGCTGCATGTCCCTCAGCTCAAGCTGGGATTACCCTGGCTGACCCTCAGCTCAAGCTGGGATTACGCTGGCTGACCCTCAGCTCAAGCTGGGATTACTGTGGCTGACCCTCAGCTCAAGCTGGCATTACCCTGGCTGACCCTCAGCTCAAGCTGGGATTACCCTGGCTGACCCTCAGCTCAAGCTGGGATTACCCTGGCTGACCCTCAGCTCAAGCTGGGATTACTCTGGCTGACCCTCAGCTCAAGCTGGGATTACCCTGGCTGACTCTCAGCTCAAGCTGGCATTACCCTGGCTGACCCTCAGCTCAAGCTGGGATTACCCTGGCTGACCCTCAGCTCAAGCTGGGATTACCCTGGCTGACCCTCAGTTCAAGCTGGGATTACCCTGGCTGACCCTCAGCTCAAGCTGGGATTACGCTGGCTGACCCTCAGCTCAAGCTGGCATTACCCTGGCTGACCCTCAGCTCAAGCTGGCATTACCCTGGCTGACCCTCAGCTCAAGCTGGCATTACCCTGGCTGACCCTCAGCTCAAGCTGGGATTACGCTGGCTGACCCTCAGCTCAAGCTGGGATTACCCTGGCTGACCCTCAGCTCAAGCTGGGATTACTCTGGCTGACCCTCAGCTCAAGCTGGGATTACTCTGGCTGACCCTCAGCTCAAGCTGGCATTACCCTGGATGACCCTCAGCTCAAGCTGGGATTACCCTGGCTGACCCTCAGCTCAAGCTGGGATTACCCTGGCTGACTCTCAGCTCAAGCTGGGATTACCCTGGCTGACCCTCACCTCAAGCTGACATTACCCTGGATGACCGTCAGCTCAAGCTGAATGGTGGAAGGTAAACTGTTGGTCAACCATCTGTACTTTATTTATTTTATTATCCTATTTTATTTATTTTATTATTTATTTATTATTTTATTTTTTACTGCGAAATGTATCTTTGGAAATGGAGTATAGACGCCTTCTTTAACCTGTAAGCCTCCAGACACACGTCTATAATTAGGTCCTGAAATCTATTTCTAAGTCGATAATTGGCTTGTTGAATGAGTAGTTACATTATAAAGAAGAGTTCCTGCAAGAAACTAGTTTACCTGTATCGGGGAGAGAAGAGATAGCGAGAGTTGGTGTAGGTGTTAACACTATGATCCAAACATTTTCAAGCAAGATTTTAAAACCTGAGTCAAATCGGGGGTTCGAAGCTGGAGTCGAACCACGCTTCGGTAGCTGGGCTTCACATGTCCATACATCCCTTTTGTGTTATCATTAACCATTTATTTATCTTTGGTGAGCCTTGACCAAAGTCTTTTTAGATTATGTAAAGGGGGTTTTATAGGCAAACTTAGCGTACGCATCCTAATCGTAAACACCTGCGTAGCGGCGTATATTACGAGCGCTCTTCCTAGCCAGTTGCGTTTCGACATCATGGCTAGTAAATTCCCTACGTCCCTCAAGTTACTAGTTCTATTTGGCTGGATTTTTTTGAACCAGGAGAGTATATAGTGGCTAGGCGTGTACTCTTGTGCGCCAGCGAGGTGGCGCGCTGGCTACCACAAGCGTCAGGAGAGAGAGAGAGAGAGAGAGAGAGAGAGAGAGAGAGAGAGAGAGAGAGAGAGAGAGAGAGAGAGAATCACTTTCAGCGTTAAGTAATGAGGCGTAAGCGACCGCTGGGAGGGTCTCTGGTGTGTGGGGGGGCTTTTGGGAGGAAGGGAGGGAGGGGCTTATTTGATCTACGTGACGTCACGGTGACGTAGTACGGGCGGCAGCCAATCACCAGCCAGATGACCGCCTATATTGATACACTCGGCGTCCATAACTATAAAATGGAATTAATTTTACCCATTTTTTTTTTTTTTTCGAACACTGATGGTAATGGATTGTTTACCCTACGGTTGGTAATTACAGCTATCGCCTATTTGCCAGATCATTCGTTTTTGCATTAATTTGCATGAGTTCCGTGTATATATGCCATCGCAAATATCACACCCAGTTTATTTGATGGTCTTTGCCTGTTGCCTCGCCCTAATGACTCATAGAGTTCCTGGAAATTAATTGAAAACTGTCTAAATAAAAGAAAAAAAAAGGTATGGAACATTATGGGAAATTGTGATCACGGGGTCATACGTGGGTGTGAAGGAATTTCAATTCGACGAAGAGGAATGAACGATGTGGAGTGAAAACTGTTGATTTCTGAGAGGCGAGTCGTTGAAGATTGTCAGAAATTATAGTTCAGCACCGCTACTCTCCTGCTGAGGAAGTTCCCAGCATCGCTACTCATCTGCTGAGGATGTTGCCAGCCTCGCTACTCTCCTGCTGAGGATGTTCCCAGCACCGCTACTCTCCTGCTGAGGAAGTTCCCAGCACCGCTACTCATCTGCTGAGGAAGTTCCCAGCACCGCTACTCATCTGCTGAGGAAGTTCCCAGCACCGCTACTCTTCTGCTGAGGAAGTTCCCAGCACCGTTACTCTCCTGCTGAGAGTGTTCTCTGCAGCGTCGATCACCCACTAAGAGTGTTCTCAGCGAAGCTACTCTCCTGCTGAGGGTGTTCCCAGCACCGCTACTCTCCTGCTGAGGAAGTTCCCAGCCTCGCTACTCTCCTGCTGAGGATGTTGCCAGTGTAGCACACCAATGTTTAAAAAGATCACCAATTGATGTATGATCATGTTATTACTCCAATGAACCTATTTAACGCCACAAGTGACATTTAGGTGATCTGTTCATTTTTCATAATGAAAATGATCAAAACAGACGCGAATGTGAGAAAATATTAATCGGTAATTAAGGAAAAATGAAAGATCGAATGGAAGACGTACACGATGAAAACATTCAAATATGCAACAAAATTTCAAAAGTCATTAAATCTGTAAAATCAACACAGACGAGGAAGACCATCACAAAAAATAAAAAGCAAAAAAAAAATAATAGAATCCTGTTTATGATTCATTCATTTATTTCCGTCATTGTTTACCGTGTGTGTAAACAATAACAAACCGAGCAGCCATGTGACGTATTCGACCCTGGATCATCAGCACTTGGGGCGAGATATCGAGCAGCGATAAGAGAGATAAGGATATCATACCATCACGTGAGCGAGATGTTATCGTAAGCGTGCAGGAGGAGGACGTGCATGAGCTGGAGAGGAAGGGCGTGAGGCTCCTGTAGGTCCCAGACTACAGGAGAAGGGAAGGACTGTTCCGTGGAGCGAAGTAGTTTCTCGACGAGAGAAAGAGTTTGTGTACTCTTTCCCGTCCATTGGTGATGACACTGCCTCGCCGAAGGTGATCGCTCACTCGTGGATAGACAGAGCGAATGGATAGATGGATAGATGACCAGAGACGTCCAATGTAGGATGGTAAATGGTGAGTGGGATTGATCAACAAAGGGCTGGGTCAGGGGATTAGACTGATATGTTGAAGGAAGAAGAAGATTTCGTAATAGATAAATCCTGTATTTAGTATTGCTCATTCTCTTTTCGTGTCGGCTTTTCGTGGGCCCATTTCGTGTGAAAATAGCTTAGTTAACGGTTCAGCCCCACCCGATCACCTCACTGCTATCAATATTGTTTTTCTTCTTGTAACCATATAAAGTTGAAACTCTTCCCATCTTCATCTTTTGTCTTCGTTTCCTTTGCCTATTCCCTCCGTTCTCATTATCAACCACCTATTTCCATTCCTTTGCTCTGTCTATCTTTCGTTATTCACCCAATTACTATTATGTTATTCCTCTTGTATCCACGTATACATATTCCCTGCACTTCTTGTGTTCATATCTTTTACCCATTCGCCCCGTCATTACTACAGTCCATTCATATCCCATTCCATCCCTTTACATTCTTTCGCGCTCCCCCTATTCACCCTGTCTTCTATCATTACCCACTTCCTCCCCTCTTCATTCTACTGTATACCCTCGTCTTCCTTCCACCTCGTAATGTCTTCCTCTGTCACCCACACATCTTCCCTTGTCTTCCTTTCCCGCTATCTTCCCACCTTCCTCCACAGTCCACATCTTCCCTTGTCTTCCTTTCCCGCCATCTTCCCACCTTCCCCCACTGTCCCCTCCTCATCCTCGCCTGCCAGTACATTTACATCCCAGCGGCGTCCTGCCACATTCGCGCATTTTAAACCTCCTTTTACTTCGTATCAATGGCACGACTAATTCCCCCTCATCCCCCCAGCCCGCCGTGCACCCTCGTAGCCAAAAAGCGATCTTGGTAAAATCCTAAAATTCATGAAAGACTTGGATTATTCAGCGAATTAGTCCTGAGTCTCGCCCTCCGACGTCAAGCAAGCTCGAAGACGTTGGACGTCGCCAGTGTTGAGATCCGGGAGTTGTGTGACGTATCGTGGTGTGAATTGATAACCAGGACGAGGAAGAAGGCGACACTGGGGAATTAAAACGATGGTGAGATGCAAATGTCAATTAGGGGGATTCTATAGCTTGAATTTGAGCATCGGAGGAAAAGCTCTGGGACCTAAAGGTTACAGCGTGGAATTCTAAACATGTATTTGTGTCCGTGTGTGTGTGTGTGTGTGTGTGTGTGTGTGAAATTCCCTTTTTTTCGGCACTTAATTTTGTATACTGGAAAGACGTTTTACTCTCGATAGTCTGCATCTTAATCTCTCTTTCCAGATTTCCAGTATCTTGATTCGATACACAGGTATTTACCATTTTTCTTTTCTTTTTTTTCCTATTTCCATTCGTTCACCATTTCATTAACGACATAAATACCTTTTTTTCGTCTTTTAATGTCTCGTTCCGTTTTCTGTCGCGTCATCTCTTTGATTCGTTTCCATTCTGTGTGAACGAAGTGTTCCAATCGTTCAATCTATCATTGGAGCTTAAGAGCTCTTGTCATGTCTTCGCTTATCCTTGCTTTCAACGTGGGGGGAAAATCTGTGGATGTTGAATTCTCTTCCTTCTTTTCTCTTTCCCTTCCTCTTGGCGTAACCCTTTCTTCCCTCAAGAGCCAGGTGTATCGACACCTACGTAGCGCTAATTGATTTGCCGTTTCTTTTCCTTTTTTTTTTTTTTCTTTCACACGAGATGACCTCGATTGGGCCATGTCTTACCCATGCCTCACCACGTTCGTCATTATAAGAGAGAAAACATGATTACATGAGTCCATGCCACTGTCTGTGAGGGGGGGATCTGCTGGGGGAAAGCCAGTATGTAAGCTCTTGAGATTCGTTTGAGGGAAATTCATCGTATCGAACTCATTGTAAAAGCATTATACTGTGAATATAAACTGAAGATATCTATAAGACATGCTTTGAATAAGAAGTGTCTAAGGGGCTTCGAATAAGCTTCGAACGAGCCTCGAACAGGTCCCGAACGAGTCTCGAACAGGTCTTGAATGGGCTTCGAACGAACCTTGAACAGGCCTCGAACGGGCAAACAGAGACAGCGAGACACGCACACACACACAACCCATATTGAATAACACTCTCCCCTTTGTATTTGATCTTGGGCGTCACACAGGAACATCAGAGCCAAACACTGGCAGAAGGAGGGGGTGTATTGTTTACCCTGTGGGTGGGAGGAGAGCTGGAGGTAAAGGGAGACGCTGGGAAAGCCAGATGAAATGGGA
>NC_092231.1:36906285-36983785 GCF_036320965.1 Panulirus ornatus | reverse complement strand
AATAAATTCCCAGCTAAAATTAGACAACATTTCGATTCGCTTTTGCAATACGTAAGGTTTCTTAGATGCAACTTTGACCAGAGATTAAACTGGAAGAATTATATCTACGACTTGATGGTAGATTGTCAAAGATTAAATGTTCTTAAGCATCTTTCTGTTTCATTTTGGGGAGCCGACAGGATTTTATTAATGATGTACACGGACATTATCAGAAGTAAACTAAGCTTTGGCTCTCGGGTGTATACTTCAGTTAGCGACTGTGCCCTAAGGAGGTTGTGTTCCCAGCACCGCTACTCTCCTGCTGAGGGTGTTCCCAGCACCGCTACTCTCCTGCTGAGGGTGTTTCCAGCACATCTACCCTCCTGCTGAAGGTGTTCCTAGCAGGCTATTCTGCTGAGGGTGTTCCCAGCACCGCTGCTCACCTGCTGACGATGTTCCAACAGCGCCATCCTCCTGTGGGGGCTGCTCCCAGCACCGCTATTCACATGCTGAGGGTGTTCTCAGCATCTCTACTCTTCTGCTGAGAGTACTCTCAGCACCGCTACTCTCCTGCTGAAGGTGATCCCAGCACCGCTGTTCAACTGCTAAGTATGTTCCATTACCGCTACTCTCCTGCTGAGGGTGTTCCCAGCATCTCTACTCTTCTGCTGAGAGTACTCTCAGCACCGCTACTCATCTGCTAAGGGAGTTCTCAGCACCGCTACTCCACTGTGAGGGATTTTCTAGCAGCACTACACTCCTGCTGAGGGTGATGCAAGACCACTACCTTCCTGCTGACAGTGTTCTCAGCATCGTACTCTCCTGCTGTCGGTGTTTCCAGCACATCCACCCTCCTGCTGAGGGTGTTTCCAGTACCGCTACTCTCCTGCTGAGGGTGTTTCCAGTACCGCTACTCTCCTGCTGAGGGTGTTTCCAGTACCGCTACTCTCCTGCTGAGGGTGTTTCCAGAACCATTACTCTCCTGCTAAGGGTTCCAAGCAAGGCCACTCTCACTTTGAGGATGTTCCCAGCGACGCTACTCTGCTGCTGAGGGTGTTCCCAGCACCGATGCTCTCCTGCTGAGGGTGTTCCCAGCGACGCTACTCTGCTGCTGAGGGTGTTACCAGCACCGCTACTCTCCTGCTGAGGGTGTTCCCAGCACCATTACTCTCCTGCTGAGGGTGTTCCCAGCACAGATACTCTCCTGCTGAGGGTGTTCCCAGCACCATTACTCTCCTGCTGAGGGTGTTCCCAGCACAGATACTCTCCTGCTGAGGGTGTTCCCAGCACCATTACTCTCCTGCTGAGGGTGTTCCCAGCACCATTACTCTCCTGCTGAGAGTGTTCCCAGCACAGCTACTCTCCTGCTGATGGTGTTCCCAGCACAGCTACTCTCCTGCTGAGAGTGTTCCCAGCACAGCTACTCTCCTGCTGATGGTGTTCCCAGCACAGCTACTCTCCTGCTGAGGGTGTTCTTAGCGCAGCTACTCTCTTGCTGAGTTTCTGTCCAGCACCACTACTCTTCCATGAGGGTGTACCTAGCACCGCTACTCTGCTACTAAGGGTGTTCCTAGCACCGTTACTCTCCTGCTGAGTCCGTTCCTAGCACGGCTTTTCTCTTACTGAGGGTATTTCCAGCACCGCTACTCTCCTGCTGAGGGTGTTTCCAGCACAGTTTCTCTACTGCTGAGGGTGTTCTCAGCACAGATACTCTCCTGCTGAGGGTGTTCCCGGCATAGCTACTCTCCTGCTGAGGGTGTTCCCAGCACAGCTACTCTCCTGCTGAGGGTGGTCTCAGAACAGCCACTCTTCTGCTGAGGGTGGTCCCAGTACAGCTACTCTCCTGCTGAGGATGTTCCTAGCACCACTACTCCCCTGCTGAGGATATTTCCAGCACTGCTATTCTCCTGCTGAGGGTGTTCCCTGCACCACTACTCTCCTGCTGTGGATCTTTCCAGCACCACCACTCACCTGCTGAACATGTTCTTACCACCTCTACTCAACTGCTGAGTATTTTCCCAGTATATCTACTCTCCTACTGATGGTGTTTCCAGCACTGCTGATCGCTTTCTGAGGATGTTTCCAGCTCCGCTACTCTCCTGAAAAAATTTCCAGCAACGCTACTGTCCTGCTTAGGGCGTTCTCAGCACCGCTACTCTCCTGCTGATGATGATTCTAGCCCCACTACTCTCCTGCTGAGGATTTTTCCGGTACTGATACTCTTCGGTTGAGGGTGTCCCAGCAACACTACTCTCCTCCTAAGGGCGTTCCCAGCACCGTTACTCTCCTGCTGAGGATGTTTCCAGCACCATTGCTCTCCTGCTGAGGATGTTTCCAGCACCATTGCTCTCCTGCTGAGAGTGTTCCCAGCACCGCTACTCTCCTGCTGACGATGTTCCTAGCGCCGTTACTCTCCTGCTGAGGGTCTTTCCAGCACCACTACTCCCCTATGAGAGTGTGCCTAGCAGCACTACTCTCCTCCTGAGGGTGTTTTTAGCACAGCTACTCCCCTACTGAGGGAGTTTCTAGCACCATTGCTCTCCTGCTCAGTGTGTAAATAGCACCGCTACTCTCCTGCTAAGGGTATTCCCAGCGTTGCTACTCTTCTGCTGAGGGTGTTCCCAGCACAGCTACTCTCCTGCTGAGGGTGTTCCCAGCACCGTTGCTCTCCTGCTGAGGGTGTTCCCAGCACCGTTGCTCTCCTGCTGAGGGTGTTCCCAGCACCGTTGCTCTCCTGCTGAGGGTGTTCCCAGCACCGTTGCTCTCCTGCTGAGGGTGTTCCCAGTACAGTTACCTTGCTGCTGAGTGTGTTTCCAGCACCGCTACTCTCCTGCTGAGAGTGTTCCCTGCAAAGCTACTCTAATGCTGAGGGTGTTCTCAGCACAGCTACACACCTGCTGAGAGCATTCCCAGCACAGCTACTCTTCTGCTGAGGGTGTTCCCGGCGCAACTACTCTCCTGCTGACGGTGTTCTCAGAACAGCTACACTCCTGCTGAAGGTATTCCCAGCTCAGCTACTCTTCTGCTGAGGGTGTCTCTAGCACAGCTACTCTCCTGCTGAGAGTGTTCACAGCGCAGCTTCTCTCCTGCTGAGGGTATTCACAGCACCTCTACTCTCCTTCTCTACTCTACTCTCCTTTTTCCTTCACAGCTACTCTCCTACTGAGGGTGCTTCCAGCACAGCTACTCTAATGCTGAGTGTATTCCCAGCACAGCTACTCTACTACTGAGGGTATTCTCAGCACAGCTACTCTCCTGCTGAGGGTGTTCCCAGCACCATTACTCTCCTGCTGAGGGTGTTCTCAGCACAGATACTCTCCTGCTGAGGGTGTTCCCAGCACAGCTACTCTCCTGCTGAGGGTGTTCCCAGCACAGCTACTCTCCTGCTGAGGGTGTTCCCAGCACCGCTACTCTCCTGCTGAGGGTGTTCCCAGCACAGCTACTCTCCTGCTGAGGGTGTTCCCAGCACAGCTACTCTCCTGCTGAGGGTGTTCCCAGCACCGCTACTCTCCTGCTGAGGGTGTTCCCAGCACAGCTACTCTCCTGCTGAGGGTGTTCCCAGCACCGCTACTCTCCTGCTGAGGGTGTTCTCAGCACAGATACTCTCCTGCTGAGGGTGTTCCCAGCACAGCTACTCTCCTGCTGAGGGTGTTCCCAGCACAGCTACTCTCCTGCTGATGGTGTTCCCAGCACAGCTACTCTCCTGCTGAGGGTGTTCTTAGCGCAGCTACTCTCTTGCTGAGTTTCTGTCCAGCACTACTCTCCTGCTGAGTCCGTTCCTAGCACTGCTTTTCTCTTACTGAGGGTGTTTCCAGCACCACTACTCTCCTGCTCAGTGTGTCCCTAGCACAGCTACTCTCCTGCTAAGGGTGTTCTCAGCATAGCTACTCTCATGCTGAGGGTGTTCCTTGCGCCGCTATTCTCCCGTTGAGGGCCTTTCCAGCACCACTACCCTCCTATGAGGGTGTACCTAGCAGCACTACTCTCCTCTTAGGGTGTTCTTAGCACCGCTACTCTCCTGCTGAGTCCGTTACTAGCACCGCGTTTCTTTTACTGAGTGTGTTTCCAGCACTGCCACTCTCCTACTGAGGGTGTTCCCAGCACCATTACTCTCCTGCTGAGGATGTTCGAAGCTCCGTTACTCTCCTGCTGAGGATCTTCGAAGCACCGTTACTCTCCTGCTGAGGGTGTTCTCAGCACCGTTACTCTCCTGCTGAGGGTGTTCTCAGCACTGTTACTCTCCTGCTGAGGGTGTTCCCAGTACCGTTACTCTCCTGCTCAGGGTGTTTCCAGCACAGCTACTCTCCTGCTGAGGGTGTTTCCAGCACAGATACTCTCCTGCTGAGATTGTTCATAGCACAGCTATTCTACTTCTGAGGGTGTTCCTAGCACCGTTACTCTCCTGCTGAGGGTGTTCGCAGCACCACTACTCTCCTGCTGAGGGTGTTCTCAGCACTGTTACTCTCCTGCTGAGGGTGTTCCCAGTACCGTTACTCTCCTGCTCAGGGTGTTCCCTGCACAGCTACTCTCCTGCTGAGGGTGTTCAGAGCACAGCTACTCTCCTGCCGAGGGTGTTCTCATCACCGTTACTCTCCTGCTGAGGGTGTTCCCAGCACAGCTACTCTCCTGCTGAGGGTATTCCCATCACAGTTACTCAACTGCTGCGGGTGTTCCTAGCATTGCTACATCTCCTGCTGAGAGTGTTTCCAACAAGGACACTCTAATGCTGAGGGTGTTCCCAGCACTTTCCCTCTCCTACTGAGAGTTTGGAGCATCGCTGCTCTCCTGCTGAGGAAAACTAGTGTGTCCTCTCAACAGGACATTTTGATCAATGCTAGTTGTTCAGGGAGTTGAATGTCTTTCCCATATCATTGTAAAGATGTTTTCTTAAATAGATATGAAAATGTAGAATATTCGCATTTAAGACCTATTCATGGTAACTACATTGGAGCTAAATTCTACCAGAATCTTGAAAAATCACAATTTTCACAGGAAGAGGCCTTTTCCATACAAAATTGGTGTAAAACTTTGGGTAACAGCAGTAAATTTTTCCAATTTGAACTTTATGATGGTTGATTGGGGTAATCACAGATGTTGACCTTAATGATCAAATGAAATTTTGTATGTGGACAGCTTCAAAATTACTGTTGGAGTGCATTGTTGCTGAGTTCTGGCAACAACAGTTTTGACCAATTTATATTTACCATTATCTAATGCACGTGTTGAAAGAATGTATACAGAGGCTACAATAGTAAAAACAAAATTTAGAAAAAAAAATGGCATGTAGGCTCATCTTGATCAGTTAATCTAATGTTTGCATTCATAGTAACTTTATCAACATTACCATCTACAGTTTCTTTGATAGAGAAATTGAAATAATTGAAATTTTGTCAAGACTTTTGATATAATAATCTACATGTAGGTTAGTGTTTTATTCAAAACCAGTTTTGCTTTCCTCGGTTTAACTTTGTTCATTGTGTGCATGTGTGTGTTTGTTGATTCTTGAATGAGGTTGGAATGTTATTTTATATATTTAATGGCATAAAATTCATGCATCTAAATTTATATTTCAATGAATAATGTACTTTAAGAATTTATGTTTTAGATTTCCTTTTTGCCTAGAGGTTTGCCAAACATTTGGCCATTATTCAAAATCTTATGCCAAAAGCTGCCAAAAATTGAAGAGAAAAATGCCTTAGGCATACATTGATGTTCATTTGGCAGTCTCTAGTTCTGAGATTACTAAAAAGAAAACCAATTCTTTATCACAAAGATAATGCCTAAGAAACTGTTATTGCACGAATATCTTTACTGTTAGTTGTGGAATCGCTTATATTTTTCATCAAAACAGTATTTCTGAGTACATAATATATAGGATAATGAAAGAAAACAAGATGAAAAATTCTATATATAATACATGAAGATATATTACAATTATCATATAATATATATCACAATATACAGAGAAACACAACCAGTGTTTATGTGGCACAGCACGGGTCTGTCTTCCTTCACTCACGCACACACACAAACACACGTCACAGAACACCTGATAACGGTATATAACCTGTCCCATTCATGGTCATGTATCACCTGATAGTAGTGAGCAACTTAAGAAAAAATTGCAGTTTCATTCCCCACTTGGGCAACACAGTTCTAACTGTTGTGTAGTTACAGGTCTGTCCATTATCTTAACCTGAAGGCACTAGTGGCACATATTTCACTACACTTTTCATACTCCCTTGTTACAACATTCAACTTGTGGAGGTTCTTGAAATAAATCCTTTCCATTCATAGATCCCTCAACATACAAGCTCTCCACTCATACGCATACTTGCAGAATTCCATACATAAATATATTTTACTCTCACTTTAACCAGATATGACAATCTTTTCCTTTTAGAAAAAAAATCTGAAAATGTCTTTTACATACACACAAGTATCTTATAAAATGCAACTATTCCTGAAGTCCATCATCTTAGTCCTCAAGGTCTCTCAGCTAGTAATACTTCATCATCAGCATCTGCAATGTTGCATGCACTCTCATAATCATATAAATAACCGATATACATTTATAAGACATGCATGAAAATGACAGTAAAAAATCTTACTTCATTTCAAATAACTGACAAAGAATGTGACACAATGTATACAGTTCTATTGCTGACAGAAATCATGATGTATATGCTCAACAAAATGTCAGTTTAGATACAAAAATAATTTTCATATGAAGTAACCATATGATATGGATGACCCTTTACACAGAATAGTAATCAAAATGTTTGCAAGAGCATAGTAACATTTGACACTACCAAATTGAATTTAAAATATTGTGTACCTATCATACAATTCAATACAAGTGAACTGATCTATAGATTTTTCTTTAATGGATCATATGAATGTTGCAAACCTAGGTGAAACAGATAATGTTTCCATCACACCACCTAAACAAATCCAGACACATTTTTTTTTTCTTTCACCTAAACCAGTTAACTTCAAAACACTGAAGCAGTTCCATGTTTTGCTCACTGTTTGAAATATTTTGAGTAGACCAACAGGTTAAGGAACAGGTTTTGTAATGCTTTGGCACCGACAGATGTCCCTGGATCCTCATCTCCCAACACAATGATATGGCATCGCACACTTGGCACTCTTACTTGGCAAAGAAAGAGGGATCAGAGACACCCCCCACCCCCCAACACACATTCTCCAAGCACACATGATCCACTTAAATACACACTATTTACAGGGATACACAGCACTGAGAACACATTGTACAGTTGGAGAAATGTCCTCACAAAGTTCCTGTATGTTGGTGTTGCTCAGTACAGTTGGGTAAATGCTAGCAAGACGAAGATTGCTGAGCATGGTGAGAAAACTGCTTATGGCTCTTGGCTTTACTCCAGGCTGATGGATGTTTCCCAGGTCGTTTACATGTTTTGGTCTTTACTTCTGAAGCTTCGTCTGACTGGTCATTTTCTGAGGGTTCAGTAGTACCTAATAACTGTTCCATGTATTCTGCAATCTCAGAAGATCCAATACGTGCACCCACTGACCCAACGGTCATGGGTTCATCATGTTCATAGGCTGGATTGAAAGCAGCGTAGGTGTTGAGTTCAGCGACTGTATGAAGGATTGGCTCGTCAGAGCGTGTTGAAATACCAGCCATTCCAGGTGATGGTAATGTGCCTATGGTGTCTTGTTCTCTCTCTGCACTCCCAACACCAGCACCTCCTTTGAGGTCATAATAACTCCGGCTCTGGGATGATGATGACACAGGTCCACTGAGGTCTCCCTGCTTGTTGGCTCCATTATTTCTTGATGGAGAATAACCAGAGTAATGAGAATCTGTCATGGAGCGACCATCACCTTCATCACGTCTGCTCAACTCTGACACCATGCTAGACTGAGGCAGACCTGCTGAGGTGTCTATACTGACACCAATATTTGAAACTTGTGGATGTGCTGACACCCATGGCTTGGGACCAAATCTCTTGGGTGGGATAGGTGGTGGTTTAGGTTTAAAGTCAGGTTTGGGGGGCAGTGCTAGTTGGTTGTCATCAGCAAGAGACAGTTTGTCAAAGTTTCCAAAACTGTCCTCTGAAGCAGACTTGCTCTCAGCATCTGCATGATCAGCCGAGACAATAGGCTGGGCAGCAGACATTAAGAGCTTTGAAAGAGGGGGAGCTAAGCCAAGACCTAAGTTCCTCTCATGGTAAACATCACTTATAGGCATCTCCCTGTTGAGACGTGACATTTGCGTGGCAATGATGTGGTCCTGGATACTCTTGTGACCCATATGACTCATCTTCATAGACATCTCATCACCAGATCGATAGTTATACAGTGAGTCGTTTTCATGGATCGTTGCTGCATGGTTGGTGCGTGGACGCAACAGCTTACCTATTGAGGAGTCCAGCTGTACCTCAGGCATCTTCCTTGCCTGCACAACCTGTCGAGTCTCAGTGGCCTCTGATGTAGTTGTGGAAGCAACTGTGGTGCCAGAACTGGAGGCCTGACCCTCAGCAACCTCGGCAGATAATTCACGTTCACTGCTACGATCCCGGCGCCCACGAGCTCCACCAAGCGTGGGACGACCTACCTCTGTACGGACGCTGAGGCGGTCTAAGGTGTCCATGGTGGCACTTTTACTTAGTTTAAGGGTGGCGGCGCTGCCCACTGTTGTGTATACACTTCTAACTGTGCCTGTTCTTCTTGGCCCAAAGTCTGAGTCTGAACTTTGAGATTCAAATCCTGAAGAGGCTTGAGAGTTGCTCTTGTTGATGGAAACATACTGGGGTCGCATGAAGCCAGCACTAACATCACTCACACGGCTGTGGGCAGATACTGGAGCTTTAGATGTTATGATTGGCTTAGCAAGTGGCTGGCGTCTCACTGTTGCTTGCCCACTCTCCCAGTCAGTCATACTGCTCGTGCTGCTAGAACTGTCTGGTCTCTTGCCACCCCCATCACTTGCAGGAGATCCTGAAGTGTACATGGATCGGATCTTGTTTTGGTGAGCAAGTGTGAGAGAGAGGCGAGGAGAGGGCTGTGGGGACCCAGTGTCACTTGGGGGCCCATGGTTAGAACGGAAACCTTGTGAATACTTGGCTACAGGATCGACAGGTGAGGGTGTGAAAGCTGCATCACTCTCCCGACCCTTCTGCTCACTGGTAGAGGCCCGAGCACCATCTGGTTCCCCACGATTCCGAACATAACTGGAGAAGGCACCACGGCCCAGCAAAAGTGGGACAGTGCGGTGTGGTAAGAGTGGCTGTGATGGGGGAGGTGGTGGTGGAGGGGCAGCTACAGACTCATCCTCATCATCAGAGCTCACTAGTGACTCTAGACTGCTGCTGGAGTCTACACTCAGACTCTTTGGGGCATCTTGGGTGTCTGCAAATTACAAACACAGTAAAGTATGTTGTATAAGGTATATAATACATAAAATAACAAACTTAATTTCCATAATATCAGTGTTGTATTTAATCTATTTTGATATGGGATGGGACTGTTATATCATAAATTTCATGTATACATCTTGCATTTGTAAAACAGATTCTGGACATTTCTATGTAAACTCAACAATAACTTTAGTAAGTAAATAATGTCATAACCTACAAGTAATTCTACAATCTATTCATAATCCACTCACCAAAGAGAGCTAGGAGGGCCTGGTGGGCAAACTGGATGTTGCGTTTGTTGGCCTGTTTTCCTGTGCGAAGAGTCACTTCATCCCGACCCACCTCCATCAGATCAAAACCTAGTAATTGGGAGAAAGAATAATAATCAATGCACAACCTTTCTTTAGCCATTTTCATTCCTCAGATTTAGTATCATATCTACTATGTAGCTTAACATTACTGCAAATCTGTGTGAATAAATTCTCTTTACTCATACTATGAATATTCCATTTCAAGCATAAGAGCTGTCATCTATTTCAAAGCATATAACAAAGCCCAATCCTTCTTAACCAATAATGAGTCACTGTCTCTATCTATATATAGTGCTTTGTGCTAGACCTGCCATTTCAGCTAAATCTCACTGTGGGTACATGGGTACCAATGATTTCAGCATTTGTACCAGGAGCAAATGTACAAATTTCTTCAGTACTGTAAGTTTCTTTCTCTTTTCTTTCCCTCCCTTTTTTGCTCTCTCTCAACCTTTGTCTTAAAACTTCTTCAGCATACCTAACGAGGCAAGTAGTTCATGACAGCCATTGACCCTCCAAAGCTTGACATGGACAGGCACCTCGATGGACTCGCTCTCCAAATCTTTAACGGTGAACTGGGTGATGACTGCCCTCATTACCGAGATCACATCTTCGGCATATTCTGGCGAGTCCAGAAGCTTGGAGACGGCTTGTAGAGATGTCTGTGACAAACCTGCAGAAGAACAATGAGGAATGTGAGATGCCCTAAATGATATTGATATTTCTATGGGGGAAAAAGTCAGGTGTGTAGTCAACTAAAAGCTGTTCACATTAGCATGGATGCATAACAGAAGTGAGGTGATCAGGTTATACCATATGTATAAACTGGAAGATTTGTCTTTGCTGTTGGTGAGTTTTTATGTTTCATGGAAACTTTATCAAAGGAACAATGTATCTTAGCAAAACAAGCCAGTGACTTATAAACTATTGAGTGAAAGGAAGGAAATGGATAGATAAAGGCCCTTTTTTTGTTCAATGACCAAGATTTCTGACCTCTAAAGGTTTACCTATTTTTCCATCAATTTCTAACCAAAACTTTGTGAATAACTAAATCCAATTAAATGAAGGTTTTTGTAATGGATCTTCAACAATTTACTCTGCACTGAAAATACTTATATAACAAGTGAAATCTAATAATTCTTCTAAAATATTGGTCCCTCTATGAGGTGTGGATAAGTTAAACAGGTAGCATCAGGAATGCCCAAATGAACCTTTGAGGGAAGATCCTCTCTGCCTTTTCCTGTTCCTTCCTCTGGAAAGTGATAATACATAAAGGTAGGATTTCCATCCCCTGTGGTCTAAGTTGCCCTTAATGACATGAAGAAGTTGAGTGCTTAGGATTCTTTCACTCTTATCCCGAGGGATGGCTAGTTTATAGAATATATTCACAGTAAAGGAAACCTTCTGGTTCACATGACAAATTTTTTGAAAATTCAGCATAATCTGGAAATTGGATATGTGCTTCTATGTTTCTCAAGCAACAAATAAAAAGATACTTAGAGTAGAAATTGGGTGTAGAGAAGACAAAAATATTACAATAGAGGAAGCACAGTAAAAACAGCAATAAAACTCTCAAATACTGGAAAAACTGAGGGCATTCATAGAGTGGTCAGCAAGATGGGTAGGGTGGAAATAGCTCTGAAGTGGATTTGGAGTGTGTGTCTGATGACCAGACCAAAACATTAATTTTCCTAACATACAAATGAAAAGGATTACAGGTAAGCATAAAAATTAAGAGAAATAAGCAAGTCTCCTTAGCATATTTGGTAAGGTATGCAATAGCAGTCGGTAATCTGTGAAAAGGAAAAATGAAACCCTTGTTGGGGTTAACATGGAAATTTTCAGGAGGGAAGAGGATGAGTTGATCAAATTCAAGCACTTAGAAAGTGCAGGAGAATATTTTTAGAGATAGGGGAAGATGGTTTATGCAAAAGTTTTAGAATAAGAAGAGACATATGACAGAGTGAATGCAAAGGTACTTTGGGAAGTCTTGACTTCATGTGGTGTGCATGGAAGGTTGCTGAATGCTGATATGAGATATGACGGAAGTAGTATGAAAAAGTACGAGAAAGTGCTATTATATAATTGTGGTTGTATGTCAAGGTTGTGTGATGTCACAAAGTTAATGAATGCTTCTACAGATGTGGCATGGCATTAAGTAAGAGTGAGGTTGGGGTGACTGTGGTGCAGTTCATGACTATGGAGAAACAGATCCAAAGTTGCCCGAGTTGTTGTTACATGCAAATGACTTTGTGATGACAGTTACATCATACAAAGCACTGGATTAGTAGGTAAGTTTGAAGATGTGTGTACAAAGACAACACTGAAAATATATGTGCATAAAGATAAGAAGCAAGTTTTTGAAAGGGAATGGAGGTCTTCAATTTGCACTGTGAAGACTTAGAAGTTCTGTACTTGATTTACCCCACTGAACTTAGAATGGAGTGACAAAAGAAAGACGGATAGAAAAATGGAAAAATAAAGATTAAAAACTTATCTACTGACACATCTTTCCAAACCTCTATCAAAAGTTACCTTGACGGCATTGCTCAATCACTTTGTCCTAAGTATCAAAATGAATCTATCATTAAAAAAGGAAAATATTAAACTATTCCAAACACTCCACATAAAGTTACATCTCAGGGCAAAATGTATAAACTCATATATCATAGTTACAGTTTCAGGAGCAAGGAATAAGTGATCCATAAATCCAAGAGATCATGGGCCATATACATGGTAAGTGCATATTCATACTAAGAATGGTGGATGTATCAGCTTGACACTGCCAGCCATAATGACCCTAGCAGTTTATGGACCAAAAGACCAAACAATCATCCAACCAACTAATGAATCTGAGATTACAGGAGCATGTGCCAACAAAGGATGCACCTTGAAGCTCACAGAATAGAATCATAAGTTACAACTGAAATAAAGGAAGTGTTATCTTCCTTACCCAGTAATGCCTGGAGACTGGCAGAACACTGGGTCAACCTCTCGCCTGGGTCACTCTGTGGGAAGAACACACTGCTGGGGATCCCATTGGCTGCTGGCTCAAACCTGAAGCCTACACTCATCAACAGGTCCTTCCAACCTGTCACATTTCCCACCTTATTTTCAATGGACTTCTGTGTGGTGTACATGGCATTGCGGTGGCCGCGGTGGATACGTTGTAATGACTTCTCTACCTGCAGGGTGTAAATATGTACATCATTACATCTCCTTGAAACAACAAACTAAAAGAAATTGATTGTAGCAAAAACTACAGAAAATGAATTTTGTATATCAAGAAAGTCAGTAAGCTAATACAAAGGCAGTCATGGCTTTAGTGCATGCATTTCAAAAATTTCTCCAACAAGGAATATGCATGGATAGATATATCATCAATCGTATCTCAAGAAACATATGAAACATATTCCTCAATGGAATAAAATTTAAGGATTTCTCCAATTTCAATACAAATAAGCAAGCTTAATACTGGCAATAGTGAATATACTGAAAATATTTCTACTTGTAACAGAAAACACTTGTATGTTTAATTGTATCTGCATGAAGGTGTTCCCAGGATCTGCCTGCAAGTGGCAATGCCATGAGAAAGAAGTAATTTTTGACAAGGTTGTATTAAATTAGTCTTCTGAGAACTTTTCTACTTTAGAGGAGCCCACCTTCCCATGCTCCCACATAAAGCACTTCAGGAGCCCTATAAAAGGGGTCTTGAGGTTGTGTAACTAACTACATAAATGAGAGGAATTAAACTAATAACTCAGTGACTATACTGAACAAATTTCTCTACCAAAGATATCAGTAATGAAATCTAAGTTAAATGATCTGAACCACACAAACACAATAAATGGAAGAGGTTGAACTAGCCTGACAATTATTCAACAATTTTCAATTGCAAACAAACTATCAAAATGACTAAAAATTAGCCCAGTATATGTAGTGGTCATCTTAATACAAACCAACTGCACTGCTATTATCGTCTTTTAGTAAAACAAAAAACATTATTTCTTGAAAGAAATCTTTTGGATATAGTTTCTGCACAGATACAGGAATCTTCAAGTGACTATGTTGTGGTACATAAGAGCTTTTGAATAAAAAAAAAGGATAAGATCACATACAAGTGGCTCAGAAACAAACACTCCACTAAACTCTAATGTGAAGGATCTAAAGCTACAGGGTACGATCAAGTTCCTAAGTTAAATGTCCCAAGACCTCCAACTACCTTTGAAAGAGCAAACAGAAAACTTTGAATGCTTATACAAGGATTTCAAACCCTTACTCTAGTCTGGAAATTACACACACTGACACTTTAAGTCCAAGATCAGAGCCCAGAACCCGCATAAAATGCCTTCTAACCCAATATTCAGTGCTTCAAAGCCAATCTCTGTCCACTGAAAACCCATTATCAATGCCTGCAAGTATAATCCTCTGCACAAGTAATAAAGAGTCAGTTATTCAGCAACATTTATACAAATACTCTTTCTACTTCTAATTATAATGAATGATTCCAGAAAACTTTTAAATTCAAATATCAAACAAGGAGAGGTTCTTTGTTACAAACTTAGGTTTCTTCTGCGGTACTCACCAGATGAAGTGTGACTCTAAGTGCATCCCGACACTTGTCTGGTGTCCGCAAAAGTTCACAAAGTGCCTGTCCCATTAACGCAACCTAAAAATAAAGAAGAATTTCAATAGAGAACAGAAGTGGAAAAGGGGTTGAGTTGGAAAGTAATTGAAGAGTAAAGCAAAGTAAAAGGAAAATACGGGGTTTTCACAAGAAACTGAGGATAATGAAGAAGAAAATTTTGCTGTAGGTGCCATGAAGAAAAAAATATAGGACAGGACTGAAAGGTGAGGTAAAATGTAGTTATCATTTATTCCCACTGTGAGTGGGATGGCAACCACCTTTTGAGTGAGAATTTACCCAGTTGTGGGTTATAACTTTGCAAATCATGTTAAGCATCACTCAGAACATCTCTCTCAGTACATGCAAATAATGCTGTGGCTCTGTGTGGCAAATATGACCGATAAGGTCATACCTTTGTGTTCTTGTGCAAAAAGTAAGAGAGTAGAAAACCCTGAAATACAAGGTATGAGTTTTGAGCTCCAAACTGAATTCCTGATAAGCCTTTCTTAGCAAAAATAAATGTAGCACTGTCATTGTAGTAACTTCAAAGTTGGGGTACACTATATGAATATATATTCTTTATTTCAATTAAGAACACCGAATGGTATTCTGTATCTGATTTCTATGTTATCAAGAATAAGAAATAAAAATACTGCTGCAGAACATTGTATCTACTACAATACCAATTATGATAAAAAATCATATATATCCTGAAGGCATAGCAACATCCAAATGCTATAAAAGCATAATGAAACAAACATCTGTTCGGGAATTTTGATCACTTTCTAGACACTGTATATGCCTACTATGCAATGCAAACATACTTTATCACTGAATCTACCTTTTTGGATAAAGTTCTGAGGAGTGCATGTATAATGTCTCTCTTAACTTAGATAATATGCAGGTCAATAAGCTTAAAACATTACCTTGTTTGAAAGCTTAACATCAGCACCGATCAGCAGAAAGCCTGCCCAGTTGGCTGGATGAGCAAAGTGCTTTGTTGTCTGAACTGTTTGCTGAGCCTCTGACAAAGCCCGACTCACTCTTGCTCCCTGTGAAGGTTATAATATGTACATTACAAACTGATCAAAAGAAAACAAAAGGAAAATTACAAATCATCTCTGATGTATACATTTGTTTAGCACTGTTGTTCAGGAGGGTCAGATCATATTCATGAAGTTTTTGTCAAAGGGTCAGTAGAGCACAATACTTACCTGAAGAAGAGATGAGTAAAAAGTCCTGAAGAGTATCTTAACTGCAGTATCAGGGACAGGCCACAGGGACACTAAGACACACTGAGCCCCAGCAGCCAACAGCGCTCGAGTGAGGCCCACAACACCATCACTGTTGGCTCTGCCATGGTGGTCCCGTGTGTGGCAAGATGACACCACCACCAACTTGGCTCGCAGCTTCAGATTCAAGATATCAGCTGCTGTTAGGAGGAATTCAGACAATGCTGGTAGGTCGATGGTGGATGCAATTTCTGAACCCTCATCATCCAGGTGTTCATGAATGGCCTCTGGTTGGGATGAGTGAGACAGCCGTTTTGAAGCACGAGACTCAACAAACTCACCCGGAGAGAGAATCACAGCTGAAAGCTTCCAAGAGACATGGCATGCCAAATGGATACACTCAACTTGGGATATGAGTCTCAAGATAGCTTCTTTGTTGGCACATGCTCCTGTTAGCCCCTTAGTCTGTAACATTTCTGCAACAATGGTGGCTTCCTGCTCGGCATAGGGGATATCCCCCCAGCCCCACTGTTCAGTGACTGTACTTGGTAATTTTGGGTTACCTATAACAAGTGCAGATGTTTGCTCACCACTGGGTTTGGAGTTCTTTGATCTTTGACTCACTCTTAGGGCACTTATGGAAGGTACAACAAGTAGTGAGTAACGTTCACACAAATAATCATTACAGTTTGTGCCCTTCAGTACAGGGAAAGGGACAAGGTACAAGTCCCCTTCCAGTACAAGCATCAATTCCCGTGACACACCAGCTTCAGGTAAATGATCTTCCATAGGTGCAATGAGCAGCTCATAGAGAGAGCGGAGGCAAGATGGGCCCTGCCAGGTGACCCTCCTAGAGCGAGTAGATCCTGGCCGTGATGCTGGACCTGAGGCAATAGACCCGCTTACTGACCCCAAGGAGAAGAGAGATGACAAAGAGTAGTTGGAAGAGTTGAATAAGTGATTACGGTTAACCATTCGTAAGAAACCTGTTCTATCAGCTTCATGGTTCAGCTTGTCACCCAGCTCTTCCAGATGAGCATTCCACATGTCACCAGCCTCACTCTCTGTTTCACTGGCAATGCCCCCACGGGTCACACCTGCACCACACTCTACCCCAAGGGCATCTCGCACAGACTGTATGTAGTGCTCAAGTAAGGACCCAGATGTGCCAGATGCATCTTCTCCACAGTCACCCTCACGCTCAGCCTCCACTTCACTCACACTCACCTCATGGAACTTGACAATACCTGAAATTCATCAAGACATCAGCTTGTGTAACTTTTTATCATATCTAACGGTACAGGCTGTTATATGAATAATGAGTTAATTATGTCTATAATGTCTATCCTCAAAGCATGCTAATACAATATAAGACAGTACATGCATTAAGAGCCTTTGGATATTGTAAATGGTATATTTCATTACAGGTGTAACCTAAATAATCCCTTACTTGATATAAACTACTTACCTTTATTTGGTACTATGAGCCAGCTGTAGAGGCAGCCAGCAGCTATACTGTAGTAAAGCACAGAGGCCTTCTGTCGGTTTACGATCTCAACAATCTGGTCCACAGATGCCGGTGTTGAGTCCTCAATTCTGGATGCTCGAGAGGTGGTTGATGCACCCTGACGCTCAAAAAGAAGATCGACAAAAGCTCGAGTCCGCCCACGTTCTGCCACTAATAAAGCATCTTCATTACGGCCCAGACCGACTAAGACCCTTTGTAATGCCTGGTATGAGGCAGTCTGTAGGTCAAAAAGTGACAATCGATAGTCCTGAGATCCCCGAGCCTCTCGCCGTATGGTGTCTAGTAAATGGGCAGCACGGTCTAGCTGTGTCTGAGCAGCTTCCAGGTCCCCATGGCCCCAGAGTGCCATGCCTAAACGGTGTCGGATCTTGGCCTCATCCTCACGCCGACCTAACTGCTCAGCAATCTGAAGGCCCTGCTGCAGGTACGCCACTGCCTGAGTGGTGTTGCCGAGGGCATGGTGTACTCGACCCAGTGAAGCATATGCTAGGGTCTTGGCCACCTGCAACACATGAGAACTTTCATAGGAAGCTGACTTACAAATAAACTAAATATATGGTGAAATTTAATCAATCTTTGTCTTATGGTAATTGAAAGCTATCTTTAAGATAACACACTAATTCAAACTTTGTGAAACAGAAGTAGATATAAGGACATAGCCTTGAAAAACATAAAACAAAATTCCATGCTGTCCTAACTATAAAACAATTACAGATGATAAAGATGAATAATATTACAGAGTCCTATGAAATCTTTTTATATATTCATTCCTTGGAGCATTAAATTTCTAGGTAAAGATGTTTCTCAATTGATGCCATTAAGCAAAGTCTGTAGTTCCAACGAGGACATGTCTGACTCCTGGCAGTAAAGTATTTGTCATAAAAAAGATGTCACTAAATATATACTAATATCAGTACAACGTGAAACAAGACATGTTTCTTTTGGCATTTTTATATTAGACTGTGAGACTGGTAAAATCTGAATTTTTGGACTTCTTGACTATTATGAGTAAAAATAGTTGCCAGTCATGTTTAGAGTTCATATTTTTTCTCATTGCAACTAGTAAAATGCATGCAGCACTATCATGTTTCTTTTTAACATTGCTTTTCTCACTGCCGTTCTCTCTCTCTCTCTCTCCACCCTTCTTTAGAGCCTTTCTGTTTAGGTACCTTCCTGTATGTTTAATACACTAACTCTATGAAACTAAAGTAATTTCCCCACAGAATAAAATACTTCAAAGGACACCATATCCTTACGGCATTCACATATTTGCCAAATGGAATCATTAAGTAACATTCCACAGTATTCAAGATGTAATCTGTTGATATCTTTATACTTAAAAAACATATATTTTCTCCACTGTCCTATTGTCAAAACTGTCATTATAGTTAATCTGAAATCAGAAAAGGATCCATGATGCATAATTCTTTCATTACTTTAGATACTGAAGATTATTCTTGAGGCAAATAAATACACCAGATACATATGACAGCTCTGGGAAAACTGACTGATTTTCATCCCCCAGAATCACGATTTAAGTAATATGCCACCTTTCATCAATTTGTTTAACATCATCAACATCAATGCATTTGCACATATTCACTGTCTAACTTTCATGTATAATGTACCAAAACCACAAACCTCCATCCACAGTTAAGCCCCACTTACTACTCCATCTTTTACCTTACCCACCTCATAAGCCCTGGTTCAACCCATTAAAAGCACATCATCCTCTCATATACAACATCAATCCATTTCATTTCACCCTAAGCATGCCTTGTCCTCCAGAATGTTCAGGGCCTGACACCCCAGTGCCATTTTCAGTCCAAGTCCATCTTTGACGTGGCCTCCCTTTCCCTTGTGCCCCCCACTTCTGACAGTTTTTCTGACCTCATTCCCTCAGAATGTCTGAACCATTTCAGCAAACCCTGATAAGCTCTCCCAATCAGACTGCACTTATTGTCACACCTTTCATCATATATCATCTTCAAGCATTTCATTTACAATACATCCATCCTCTTCCCTTCTTTTACATTCAGTACCTAACACCCATATCCATTAAACACTGCTAGGACTACTATAACTTCACATGTGTTCATCTTTTCCCTGACAGACACTAACTTCCTTTTTACATGCTCCTTAATGCACCTAGGACCAAAGCCAACTCTTTCACCCTATGACTCGCTTTAACCATCATGTTCACTTTCTCCTTACTCAATCTTACACTTAAAAAACTGTTTCTCACCTTTCTGCTATTCCAGTAGTTCAAATACTGCCATGAAATACTAAGAATATCTCCACAATATGTCTCCAACTGACACTGGCACAAATTTCACATCTTTAATTTAGTAATATAACCATACAGGACACAAATTTATTTGAAATCAATTCATTAGAATGATATATCATCTCTGATGCATTATGTTGATAATCATTAGCCAGCAGGCTTTCAGACTATATATATCTACCAAATAAGTAGAACTTTCATATGGTCAAGAAAGAGAAAGGTCGAATGCAGTATAATAACTGTTGCTGCTAATAAGTTCTGCTTTTACAATATTTTATGCATGTCATGGTGACTTTTTGGGTGTGGTAAGATGGCAAATTAGTAATTTCTAGTGACTTGTTCTACAAGAACAGTGGAGAGTGAAAAATCCAGCAGTATCTATGGCAAAAGACATGTATCCTAATATATTGACTGATTCTTGCAAAGAAAATACAAAGGAATTCAAACAGCAATGGACCAAAGGGTCCTTTCAAGGGTAATTTTGAGAGCAAAAGAGAAAAAGAAACTCACAGGTTAATGTGGCATGCATAGAAAGGCATACAGACATTGCACGGAAGAAAATGTTTGTAACTAATGGGGCACAAGCAGTGTCAGTAATGGACTTGAAGTGAAACACTTTTCATCTGCTTTTGAAAGTATCAATGGTACTGCTTTCATACTTGAATGTTCTAATATCAAAGAACTTCTGTGTTATGTTAACTCAAATAAATGTCTGAACAACAGGAAATACATACCTTATCATTCATTTGAGCAGCAATGCTGAGATGCTGTTCTCCATGAGTTACTGCCTGTTCAAAGTTGCCTAAGGACTCGTAAGCAAGGCTGATATTACCATGGGCCCTGCCTTGCTCAGCTGGATTAGTGAGCTCCTCAGCAATACGTAGGTCCATTTGATGGTACCTGAGGGCAGTGGTGTACTCGCACATCTGCTGGTATACTGTCCCCAGCCCACAAGCTGCCTCAGCTTCACACAGCTTGTCTCCCAGTTCCCTGTGAACAATTGATTCATCTTACATTTACAAATATTTCATCACAGAGCACTTCAAAGATTCTAATTTAGATATGAGAGAACCATCATAATACTTCAATGCTCATTGTTTATTGTTTCATTATCTGCAAAATTTCAATGTACCAAGAACTGCATGAAAACTGCAAGATAACAAACAATTAAATGATACACCTGGAGATGACAGAAACCCTCAAAGAGCAATGACATGTAAATAAGAAGGGGAGTGATGGGCTTCATAATTGTACATACAGGAAGTACAGTAAGCTGAATATGGCGGAACCACAGTAAACTGTACAGGGAGGAAGTAAGGGAGGGGGTTTACAGGGAAAAAGTACAATAAACTGTAAATGGAAGAGGTACAACACACAAGAGTACCCAAATGGCTATCTGATACTGATTCAGCACACAACAGTACCTACCTGGTTATCTGATGCTAGTACAGCACACAAGAGTACCCACCTAGCTATCTGATACTGGTAAAGCACATAGGAGTACCTACATGGCTACCTAATGTTGGTACAGCTTACAAGAGTACCCAACTGGTTGCTTAACATTGGTTTAGCACACAAGAGAATCCACATGGCAATCTGAAGTTGGTAAAGCATACAAGAGTACCCAACTGGCTGCCTGATGTTAGCACAGCACTCAATAGTAACCACTTGGCTATCTGATGCTGCTTATACAACACACAAGAGTACCCACCTGGCTTTCTAATGCTGGTAAAGCATGGAAGAGCACCCACCTTGCTATCTGATGCTGGTGCTCCATACATGATATAGCTTGCTCAAAGTTCCCCAGCAGAGAGTGTATGTGTCCTAACTCGCCATAGGCAGATCCTTTGGCAGCAGGGGTGTTCAGTTCATGGGAAACTACAAGACGCTTCTCATAGCAGACGAGGGCCTGTTGTAGGTTGCCAATGCAGCGGTGGGAGCTCCCTAGGCCACGGTATGCACGCTCCTGGTCCCGGGGGCTCTTGGTTTTGAGAGCAATGGCCAGGTACTGAGGATGTAAATTATCTACATAAATATTCTTTCACAATTAACTGTAAAAGTGACTTTCCTTCTTTTCCATGATAATGTCAGGTTGTAAACTACATGCCCCCATGATAAGGAATACCATAATCCCATTGTATTCAGTATAACAATAATATCTAGATTCTGTTATTCTAATACAGAAGTTCAGAGGAACAATACCAATACTACTACTCATAATAACAAAAATAATAATAATAATAATGATAATAATAATAATAATGATAATAATAATAATAATGATAATAATAATAATGATAATATTTTCATGGTGGAAGACAATGTGAGTGTAATAATCTTTGGGGAAAAAGGATGAGAGTGTGTAGGGGGGTAATAAATTGTGAAAGATAGTGAATTTAGAAAAGAGGCTTGTGCACAGAGTTACCATGAGAGACTGAGTGAAGACTGGGACAAGATAAGTGTAAATGAAACAAGGGGCATGAGTGAGGAGTGGAAAGTATTAAGGAAGGAGTGCTTACATGTGTAGGTAAAGTGTGTGGTATGTGGAGGTTGGGATATAAGTGTATGAAAAAGGGCAGTGATTAGTGGAAAGAAAAAGTGAAAATGCTAGTGAAAGAGAAATGAGAATTGTATGGGCAGTATCTACGAGGAAGGAGCGCAATGTGAAGAAGGTGCAGAAAAGAATGCAACTGGAGGTCAAAAGGAATGTTCATGAGCTGAAAAGGAAGACAATAAGGGATAGGGTGAGATATCATTGATGAGATTAAGAAAATGTTTTAAAAGGTAAAAAGTGTCAGGAGACATGAGAACAACTGGGAGTAACAGTGAAGGAAATAGAGAGGAAGTGGTAACATGAGCATCTTTTAAAGATGTTGAATGTTAAATAACAGGATGGCAGATGTGGTGTGTTTGCAGGAGGGTGGTATGCACAATGATAGAGTCATAGCAAATGTTTTGTTGAAAAAAGATAATGTTAGGAAAGCCTTGTGTATGAAGTGTGGCACACCAGTAGATGTCAATGGGATTGCATATGAATTTCTCAAAAGAGGGGGGTGACAGTATTGTTGACTGATAAGTCAGGCTTTTCAAAGTAAGTAAGGCCAAAGTTGAGGTGCATGAGGATGGGTAGATTGCATGTATAGTGACTTTTTATAAAGGCAAGAGAAACAAAAAGGAATGCTCTAATTATGGAAGTGTCTATTGTGTGAAATTGGTAAGGTGTATGAGAGAGTGATGACTGTGAGGGTGGTGGCATGCAAAAGAACATCAGGCTTGGGAGGAGCAATGTGGCTTCATGACTGGTGGAGGAAGTAAGGACCAGGTGTTTTCTTTGAAGGCTGGTGGGGATGTAAGGACCAGGTATTTTCCTTAATGAGTCTGTGTGAGCAATACCTGGAGAGGAAGAGAGATTTGTATGTGGCATTTATGGACCTGGAGAAAGCATATGATAATGCTGACGAGATGCACTTATGAAAGGCGTTAGAAATATAGTCGGATAGAATTATTCATTAAATGTAATAAGGAGTTTTTATCTAGAGGATAAGGTGTGTGTGTGTGTGTGTGTGTGTGTGTGTGTGTGTGTGTGTGTGCATGTGTGTACCTTTTCAGTGTTAACGGCACATGCCAGTAAATATCTGGACAAGCATTTTCAGTAACAGATATTATGATGGGAAAAAAAAAAGGAAAATGCATGTTAGTCTTTCATACTACCAATAAAAAAATGTAACTGACTTGTTCGTGGCATTTGATGGCCTCTTCGGAGTCTCCAAGAGCATCATAACAGTCACCAAGGTTCCCAAATGCACGTCCCTTATCTATGATAGCAGTGGTGGTGGAGAGCTGCTCCAGTGTTGCCAGTTGCTGCTCTAGGTATCCAATGGCATCCTCAAAATGGCCCATATTGAGGCGAGCAATACCTAGGTTGCCAAAAGCCTGAGCTTCTAATGCTGCATCCTGTGAACCAAATGTATAATTTTAGAAAATGATGGAAAAGATGAGTTTTAACAAAGAAAAATGGGAGTCGTAGATGGAAAGAATGGTAATGAAGAAGATATATAATCTATCAAGATGATGAATGGCAGAGGAACTAACAGTGGGGAATACAATTATATACTGTGTTGCAACATATATTCAACCGTGGATGTTCACATCTGCACGTATATCATATCTCATCTCACAGGAACTCTAAGAAAATAATGGCTTTCTCCCACACATATTCCATTATCAGCAGCAGGATTAAGATATAAATCACAGGAAGAAAAATAGAGAGAGCTAAAAGAACACTAACCAAACCTTCCTTACATTAATATTCATACCCTGCAAAACTTTTCCTAATGATATTCCTACTTGCACTCACCTTAGTTCTTCACTTTCATATACTTGATAATGTACAGTCTAATAAAGTACTTTAAAAGTGAAGTACAGCACATTTATATTCACTTACGCCACAGTGTTATGGGAACTGTCATTAGAATCTTGTTAATACTTACACAAAAGGATATATGGAATCATAAAAATACTTCAGGAGGGTTGCCTCCCCACAGCAGAAAGTGTAAGGTTTACAACGTTTATGTCATGCCAAAACTGTTCCCAGAATCCTGGAATTAGCAAGTAAGCGAATAGTTACAGTATTCAGATCCCTTCTGATTCTTGTGGCACTTACATTTTACCCTAAATGCCTCTGAATCCTATAACCAGATATTAAAGAATGTTTTCTATTAATCTATGGATTAAACTGAGTTGGCAGGGTATTGACTATGGTATACATAAAGATGGTTACTGTGAAGTCCAATTCCTAGACTAAACTAGATTTTCTATCTGACCTGTAAAAACGATGATAGAGTTCAAGCACATCTACAACAGCTAATAAGTTTTAGCTTTTACTCTTCTATCTACCTTAAGTTCCTTGGCTCTCTCAAGCTGCTCTTCATAACACTTCATTGCATTGGTGTAGTTGGCAAGGGACATGTGGACAGCACCCAGGTGGCCGTGAGCCTTGCACTCCCCCTTGATGTCACCCATCTCCTGTCGGATTGTCAGCTCCTGTAGATGGATGGATGAGTTTAGATAAGTAGGCTGGGGGAACTCATAGGGCACCGAGTAAATGTAGAGTAAAATGCTAAGTTATTCTAGAGGTTGTTTATATCTAAATGACATGTGAAACAAATCAAGGAAATAAACATGATAGGTACAATGGTAAAGAGTCATCGTAGCAAACAAGAGTTCTGAATGTAGCAGTAATATTTCTGCCTTAGAAAAAGTTTGATCCTGTACTTTTGTCCAAACCCATTTAATATCCTTCTTTAGCAGTCTATTCAGAGAAGCAAGTACAGTGAATTGGTTTTTTCAGAAATCTGGAACAGAACATTATCAGGCCTTGGGAGGATTTTAAGGCTGTTCCATTTCTAGGGGAATGAAGCTTGACTCATGGAAAGGAGTCTATCTTCTTTGGGATGAAAGCCCTCGGTATCTATTCTATGACCAAGATCTGTGAGAGGGTTTTGCTCCAATTTGCATTTGTTCTTATCAAATCTGAAACCTGACTTTGCAACCTTTGCAGAATTTTACATTGTATCTAGGTGATCCTTTTTGCCTTTTCCTGCAATGAGGATATCATCTAAAGAGCATATAATGTTTAGGATGTCTGTAAGCACAGAATCCGTTATTCTCTGAAAAACCATTAAGTAATCTCTTAATCACAAAAAGTCCAATGTGAGTACTGATAATGAGGTATTCATGAGCTTCAGTCGCAATAGGAATCTGACAGAATGCTTGTGACATGTCCAACACACTAAATACAGAAGCTCTCAAAGTTTGATGTAAATCTTCAACCTTTGGAATAGGGTAATCTATTACATCTGCACAATGGTTGTAAGTTACACTAAAATCACCACACACTCTGACTTTATCTATCTCTTTTTTCTTCAGACACAGTGGAAGATACACCAAATGGGGCACATGAAACTCTCTAAATTACTCCATCACTTTCCATTTTCAGTAGACTCCTCTTTTACTCTGAGTTGAAAGGTTGGTGTAGCTTTGTGAAATTTTGAATTTTCTGAGACACAGTTCAGCTTCTGGACCATTATAACATCCTTGCTCATCTTTAAACATTTCACTGTAGTTTTCTAAGAGAGTGGTAACGTCTGGAATATCTTTAGTGGCATGAATATGATTCAGAGAAAACACATCTTTCTAATCAGGTATCAACTTGAACAACTAGTAAAGCACATGTACCTTTTGAAGTAATCTAGGTGAAGTTTGAACTGCTACTCTTTGTAATAAGTTTCATCTTCTATTTCACCTAATGGTTCATGGTTTTCACCAGTATATGTGAGAAGACATACTTTGGATGGCTTTAATGGTACCCCCCAAAAAATATTGCTCATACCAATCCTTAGAGGCAATAGAAATGGCACAAACTGTACCTAACTGCATGGTAACATCGTTCTTTTCAAGCCTAAAACAAAAATTAATGGGAGCATATGCACTAGTACCAGTACATACAGAAGTCAAAATATGTATTGGCTCTTGAAGTACAGTTCGTTATGTATTTCAATGTTTTCAACCCTTATGTTGTGAACATTCTTCCTTTTACATGTGGCAGCGGTGTGTCCCTTGATGTTGCACTTGCTGCATACAGGGTACCTGAACAAGCATTATTCTCTCTATTGTCCTGGTTTTGAGCAAGTGAAGTACTTGTATGTGTTGAAGGCTTGACCTTGATATTTTCCTTCCCTAGCAGTGGAGCGGTTATACCAACCGGGCATGGCTCTTGCACTGTGCACTGGCTGTGGTGACTTTCTTCAGTGCTGACTTGATGTACTAAAGCTTCTTCATCTCTATCTGCAGCTTGAACTTGGTGAACAGGCACATTTTGAATCTGGAACTGCTGACTCTCAATACCAACAACTTCATGACCTTGGGCTATTTGCAAACACTCTTCTGAAGATCCTTTGGCATTGATCAACTTCTTTTTGGGTCTCAGCACTGAGGATCCCACTTAAATACTGATCTCTCAATACTCTTGAGAGGTACTGGCCAAAATCACATGTTGCAGCCATGTCTTAGCTTAACCCTGTAATCTGCACTGGACTCATTTGCTTCCTGAATGCATCTGTGGAATTTAAAAGTTTCAGCAATGTGAAGTCTTTTGGGCTTTTAACGGTCTGTCAGTAAATTAATTAGCTCATTAAAACTCCGTTCCTTGGGTAACTTTGCATTACATGCATCTTGCATTAATTTACAAGCACTCTTACCCAGGACAGTCAACAGGACACCAACTTTTCTTTTATTAGCAGCTTGAATAGTGGCATCATTAGCATCAGCCAAATAAGTGCCAATCTCATTTGCAGAGAAATATTACTTTAACCTCTCACAGTAACTAATGAAATCCTCTGTGGAAGGATTCAAAAGCGTCAATATGGCCATGCAAGCTCAGGTCATCATAGTGGTCACCACAATCACCAACAGGTCAGGTCATCAGAGAGGTCACCACAGTCACCAACAGGTCAGGTCATCAGAGTGGTCACCACTACCACTTGACAACACAGCTGACCGTATTAAGTTCTGCTATCGGCAGTAGACAGACAGGTAAGTCAAAGTGATTGTGAAGGTTTAATACTTTGACGATCACTTAATGTGATAAACACTGGTCAAACATAAAGAGAACTGAGAAATAATTAGTACACATGCAAACACAATTCCTGTATCTAAATCTTGCACTTCATGTGTAAACTTAATGTGTAAACATTTCACTTCGCACTACATGTAAATAGAAAAGTGTTTTCAAATAATGAAATATTTATCTACACTTCTAACTAAAAATCTATGCGAGTGTGAAGACTAAGAGCCCATACAAGACTTCACAAAGCCTTACTTGTTTAACGTATTACTTCACCTTTAATCGTAAGAACTGAAATGACTTATGTAACCCATGGATAACGCTGCCTTTGCATGTGGAACTTAACTGCATCGGTTACTTATATGTTCTTGTGTAAACACTGCCATTACTTGTCAGTTCTTACAATAAGCCTGACTCAGTTATGCAACTGTACCAGTGGATCATATTACAATCGTGTGGCATCTAAACCTTATAAAGAATTACTTAGTATCTCACCTGAGTGTGGTATCCAAGTGCCTTGTCAAAACACTTGAGGAGCCTATGGGCAAGACCAAGGGCACCGTACGCTGAGGCCTCCAGCACCTTGTCACGGGACTGTTTGGCCAGGACCAGCTGCTTCTGGTAGACTTTGACAGCCTCGTCGTAATTCTTCATCTTCATGAGTACGTCGCCGATGTTGCCCAGCGCACGAAACTTGCCCTGCAAGTGCTTCATCATGTGTGCGAGAGCTGTAGGGGGAGAGGGAGAGTTAAAAAGCGAAACGTCGTCTATGGCAAGCAGGATACAATATCAGAGGAAGACAAGATGGAAGAGGAACGATGGGAATCCAGAGTGTAGGAAAAATTCCGGTAGGTATGAGATAAAATAAAAAGAGAGGAGTTTTGAGGAAAAGAATGTTTTGGAGTAGCTATATGGAAACGCGGTGGACAGAGGAAGTACACTTGGAGAAGGATGGGAAGGGAAGGAAAGTGGGGGGAGGGAGGTGAATGATGAGAACAATAAAAAGGTTTCGAGTGTCAGCATAAAGGAAGGGCATTTGAACACAAGTCATGTGCTGAATGTTGTAGAAATGAAGAGAGGATGCACATGAAGAAGCTTAGTGGACAGTGAGGGAACAATGTGCACACAGTACAGTCATTTTTGTGAGTCCAATGATCGGTTTGCCAGTTTATGGTACAGTACAGTACCAGTGAAATCGATCAACGTCTTGTTACCCCCACATATAGCTGTAATGAAGTGGTCGTAGTCAGAATCTAGATCACAGGCACATGGAAAATATCAGTACAGGTGTGGTGTGGGGATCATTCGTCATGCAGATACCTACCTGGATGGTTCACAACTGCAGTAAGGCTACTGGTAATATTTGCTGTACTCTTAAGTACAAGGTAAAAATACGTTTTTTTTTTTTTTTTTTAATAGCTAATATATGCAGTTATGGCTCAAGCAAAATGTTGGACATGATACGACATTTGTCAGTCCTACTGGTCCACTCTGACCTCAGCTGTCTCCAGGCAAGCACAGGAGTAGAGGGTGACCTCCAGAAGGTGTAAGTATAGTCATGCACAACCTGTAGGAGTTCTGCCTCGCGGGCCAATGCCCTGGTCCCATCCATGGCCAGATAAGAGGGGGCGTTCAACCTTCACTCACTGTTTTCAAACTCAGTGTTACTGGATGAGGACATCACAAACTTACTCTTTCAGTGAAGGAAGATTGCGTAGAGAAGAAAGTGGTCACCAATGATCACTATTAATGGGTCAGGTTGTCACTGTGGTTAAGGAGGTGGTCACTATGATCACGATCAGGTCATGTAGTGACTGTGGCTGAGACAGAGGTCACCACAGTCACTAACAAACCAGGTCATTATAGTGGTCAACACAGTCACTAACAGGTCATCATAGTGGTCACCACGACCGCTAATAGATCAGGTCATCCTAGTGGTCACCATGACCACTAACAGGTCAGGTCATCACAGTGGGAAAGGAAGAGGTCAACACAGTCACTAACAAATCAGGTCATCTTATTTCCTGTAGATTTCTGAGTACAGCAAATTGTTCATTATGTACTGTGTTTTGCAGGTACAGTTGGGCCAAAATACAGAACTCTTATCAATGACATCACACAACCTGGTGTGCTGTAAGCTTACGTACACCACTGTAGGACGTGTGATGTGGCAGGTCACACATATGAAGGCGTACTAGATAACATGGTGGCATCTGGTGTGTCATAATGTGACATCACTGGGGGTCTGGTGTGTCATAATGTGACATCACTTGGAGGTCTGGTGTGTCATAATGTGACATCATTAGGGGGTCTGGTGTGTCATAATGTGACATCATTAGGGGGTCTGGTGTGTCATAATGTGACATCATTAGGGGGTCTGGTGTGTCATAATGTGACATCATTAGGGGGGTCTGGTGTGTCATAAGGTGACATCACTAGGGAGTCTGGTGTGTCATAATGTGACATCACTGGAGGTCTGGTGTGTCAAAAGTCGACATCACTAAAGGTCTGGTGTGTCATAAGGTGATATCACTAAAGGTCTGGTGTGTCATAAGGTGACATCACTAAAGGTCTGGTGTGTCAAAAGTCGACATCACTAGGGGGTCTGGTGTGTCATCAGGTGACATCACTAAAGGTCTGGTGTGGTTTATGACACATGACATCAGGTGTCAACTCAGCCAAAATGACACACGTACACGACTATGTTCTGGCAAATGAAATCACCACGTCAGGTAAAAGCCATTCAGCGCAGAGTGATTAAGCCAAAAACAAGTTTGAAAGGGGAAGCATTAAGCATTAACACAGCGATCCTCCTCGCTTATACAAATGCTAACATGATGGTTGTCTGCAGGAACGGATAATAAGCAAGTATAGCGAAGGAAAGAAACGCGACAACTTGTGGAAAACGTACGAAACTAGAACACTCGAAGTGGTGGACAAGGAATGAAACTTAAGAGAAGCTGAGTGCAAAAGATGAGGCGTGTAGCCCGGTCACTCACAGAACAGAGTGTGGGTTGCATCAGCCCTGGCGAGGGATGGGGCGAGCCAAATGCGCCCGTCGTGAGGAGAAGCATTCAAGAAAGTTATGCTACTGAGGCTAATGCATAGATAAATCGCGAGATAAGTCTGTTGTGATGGGGAGGGAGGAGAAACTTTCCATCGAGACTAATGCAAGACGTCCTTTCACACGTTGTGGGTCTGTCTGGAGTTTATGGAGATGGAACGATCAGTGGAGGATATGCTGGATACTGGCGACAGCCAAGATGGCACAGGATATCGATAGGGCTCCGGACCCAAGTGGACGGCGAGGTGGTTCGACTTGGCTTTTGGTGTGGGTATGACAGTCATAGAAGATATGCTACATTTAGCGCGGCTCGGAGGGTAGAATTAGCTGATGTACTGGTTCCTTATGGTTGACTTGGAAGGCAGAGACGGGCGCTAACGTGACTGCTAGAGCGGAGGGCTTGGCATAAAAGAGGTGGTCTGGTTGGGCTCCTGTGGATGGTCATGGCGAAGTCAGTTGTCCATACTGGCTGATGAGGCTGACAGTGATAAAGGTAGTCGTTGTCGTGGCTGCTGGAGTGGCTGACGCGAAAGACTGGACATTAATAAAGCTACTGTTGTGACAGACCGCTGGAGTGGGCCGAGGGCCAACGGAGATTCGAACCTCTTGACAGTCGCAGGAAAGTTGCCTTTGTCAGTGACTCTGGGTTCTTATCGTCATCCTCTCCCAGTTCCCCATTCATTCCTATTCCTCCTCCTTCACTCTATTCCCCCATCCACTCTTTCTCTGCTCCTCCTCGTTTTTCATTCTTTCTTCCCTTTATTTTCTTCCTGCATCGTCTCTTCCCTCCTCCTCGTCTCCAGTCCACCCTTCCCTTCTAATTCCTCCTCCTCCTCCTCCTTATCTTCGTTCCCAGTCCTCCCCCTCCTTCTCCTCCTCCTGGACAATACTGTCACCGGAGTCCTGAGCAGAGAGAAACGTGCCATTGTTGGCCAGGCCACAGTGATGACAGATAGTGCGGTGTGAGGCGCTGCACGATATTTATGAGGTCGACCCTTGTTTGTTTATTCGGCCGAGGACGTCCCGTGAATGGCCGAGAGGAACGGAGAGAAGGGACTCGTCGGGAGGGGCACTGAAGGGCAAGGAGATCGCTGGAAGGGTATGGAGAGAGAGAGAGAGAGAGAGAGAGAGAGAGAGAGAGAGAGAGAGAGAGAGAGAGAGAGAGAGAGAGAGAGAGAATAAAGTTACAGAGATACACAGACCTCACAGACCAAGGTCCAAGCGAGAAGGTCTGACCTCAACACTGCTTTAGAAAAAATTCAGTCCCCTTAAAAGCCGTCGAAGAAAAGAATAGCAAAGTAAAGACTCTCTCTCTCTCTCTCTCTCTCTCTCTCTCTCTCTCCCCGGCAACACGTCGGACGAGAAACAGGTGGGAAAATATACCTCGCAGGATTACTATGCTTAAAGAAAATGTTTTATAGCAAAATCATAAGGCAGAATGAACATAAATATGTCATGCAACCCATCACCAACGACATGTAACCCTTCATCTTTTATTCTTTTTTTTGATAAAGACAATAGTAAGGATAAACGTGAGCTCCAGCCTCTCGACTTATCTTGACTATATTATTCCTGATGTTGAAGAATGATACAATCATTCTCACTCCCTCTCTTAAAGCAGGCGACACGGGTTAATCAATGTTGGTATGTTACCGCATCATGGCCAGGGAGAGATCAGCGGTGGAGAAGGTAGCATAATATACCACTACTTTATGATGATTGAGTAAATGAATTATTCAGTATCGGAGGGTGACAAGTGATGATCAAGGCTAATTTTGAAGACATCAAGAGTGCTGCTCTGAACAACATATTCTGGGAGCTTATTCCAAGCGTCAATAATGTCGTTGGTAAAAAAAAATACTTCCTACAATTCAGACTATCACGGTAACTTCTAAGTTTTAGTCCATTTCCTCTCGTTGGTAGTACTGGCGCTACTGTAAAGAAATATTCAATATCGACATTGTTTAATCCTTTATGTAGTTAAAATATTCTATAAATTTGCCTTGGAGACGTCTCTTGCAATGAGAGAACAAGTTTAATTCTCAAAATCTGTTCTCATATGGTTTGTTAGGCAAGGAAGACATCATTTTCGTTGCTCTTCGCTGTACGGCTTCCAGTTTAAGAATAGCTTTGCTTTGGTGGGAGGCTCAGAACTGCACTACATAATCAAGGTGGGGTCTACTTAGGCTTTGGTATAGCGGCAACATCACATCCTTGCCTTTGTACATAAAGTTTCTGTTGATAAATCCGAACATCCTGTTTGATTTCTCGTCAGCTTCATTATAATGCTGAGAGAATTTGACACTGTTGGTGACAGTGACCAAAGATCCCTCACACAGGAGGTGTCATTCATACTGTGGCCCATCTGTTCATAGCTGAATTTTTTCCTAAGGTTTCATACTTGTAACAGTTGACATTTTTAACGTTAAGTGGCACCTGCAATTTCTAGATCATTCAGCGATTTTATCTAGATCGTTTCTTGTAAACTTAGCCTATCTTCTTCAGTCAAGATGGCATCGCTGATCTTTGCGTCATCTACAAATACGAACATTAGGTTATTCAGCCCTAAGTCAATATCGTTAATATAAATGATTAAGTATAGGTCCAAAGATGGATCCCTGGGGGACTCCACAAGTACCGGGTGAACACGGTGATGATGCCCCAGTCATTACGACTTTCTGCTTCCTCTCAGTGACTACGCTTCAGTCCAATTTCCTATGCAACCAGTAATCCTCAAGACCGGGACTTTGTGCATCAAATATAACGTGAGGGACTTTGTCGAATGCTTCTTGGAAGTCCAGAAACATAAGATCTGTCGCTGTCGTCTTGTCGTGGGTACTGAATAAATATAATCTATGATAGAATTCCAGTAGATTTGTTCTTGTCGTGGGTACTGAATAAATATAATCTATGATTAAATTCAAGTAGATTTGTAAGGCATGATCTGTGCCTTCTAAAACCACTCAGTGTATCATTGGTCAGGCTCATGTGTTGTTCCGGGTAGACTATGAGTTTATCTCTCGTAATCAACTCCAGAAGTTTACATGTAACTGATGTGAGGCTAATAGGACGATAATTTCCAGGCACTACATCCTTTTTAATATACAGGAGTGACGTCTGCCAGTGTCCAGTCCTGCGGGAGTATTCCATCCTGGAGAGGTTTATTGAAAACGTAGGTTAACTGTCTGGCAATATCGTGGTTGACGTTTGTAATTACTCGTGGATAGAAACGACCAGGTCCAGGGCTTTTATTAGGCTTCAACTTATCTACCTGTGTTAGTATTACTCTAACTGTGGCGGTGAATTCTGGTACCGTGTGTATCGCCCATTTATCAATGTTTCAAAAAATTCGTGTCGCTCGTTTGTAGTGTAAAAACAGAACTAAAGAAAAAAAAAACAACTTGTTTAGAGTTGTTGCTATGCTTTTGTTATCCACAGTGGGTTCCTCATCTTCGTTGACGAGAGAGAGAGAGAGAGAGAGAGAGAGAGAGAGAGAGAGAGAGAGAGAGAGAGAGAGAGAGAGAGAGAGAGAGAGAGGGGCGGGGGAACTCCTCATTGAGGAGTCCTGGTGAGACAATAGCTCTGGCTGAGGACTATCACCACTACCATCTCCCAGCAAGTATGTGCCTATGGCGGCCCTCCGCCCTTGCAACCCAGCCAGCCCAGGCCTCCCTCCCACCTCGACGCTCCCTCTTGTGGGTTGTTGGTCCGGTACATCTACACCTGCAGGAGGGAGCTGTTACACGCACGAAGACCCTTATCTTCTAAGTCTCTCTCTTCCCTGTAGCTAACTGTGTCTGTTTCGCCAGGCCTAATTCACGAAATAAATAAAAGGAGAGGCTGTTCTCCCATCTGCTTGCTCGGCGCTGTGGAAATTCATAGAGTTCTCTTTAGTATTATTACCTTATCAACGTCTTTAGGGTCGTTGAAACTACATGGATCATTTAGGTGATCGAATCCCACATTGAGGACTGGTGTCTGACCCATATATGAGGAGGGTTCAACGTTCTGATTCGTCGTCAAGGAGACTTTAAGGTATCAGTAGGTTTTAGACACCGTGGAACATTACGTAACTATACGTTGAAAGGACAAGCCTTGGGAAATATGTATAAGTGCTAAGCATTACTCATGAACTGCTCTTACGCATGACAATAAGTGGACCCAGAACTCATTCATATGAGGAATTGAACTCCCTGCCACTTTCTCCTCGGGATTCCTGCATGATGGGAGCTTTCGCTCAACACAGAGAAAGCATTGGGATGTAACCACTTCGGTATTACTGTAGGCCTGATGGTCAGGGTGCACTGGGAAGGAGCAACTGGACCAGTAGAGTCGGACTGAGGGTCATACAAGAGACACTGGTCGTCCTATACAGTTATGTGTCAGTGAGTTGTAAGATTAGAAAACTGTGGTTCATACGTGCCCTACAACATATTGTTAGTGACTAAAATGACAGAACAAATGCAACTGGCAAATGACTTAGTAAAACCTGAATACCATTATTCTTTATACTCTATGTCTGTGATCTATCTGATGACCTGCAAGGCTTTTCTTTATATGGATATTCATGTTTTGATCGTAGGAGTCGAAGGTACGAGGGAAAGAGGCGGACGATCAGAGAAGAGAATATCTCATTGATGAGGTGAAAACCTGGGACATCTAAGGTCACAACGTCAAGGGAAGTGTGTGTGTGTGTGTGTGTGTGTGTGTGTGTGTGTGTGTGACAATTTGTCAGGTCCAAGCCTGTCACTGGTTCTTGTTCACGACAGCCTCATACTCTGGTGTGCCATTACTGGCACAGGTCGGATGCGCGTGTGTGTGTGTGTGTCTCTCTGAGCATTTAGGTGGATGTGTGGGTTGTGTGTGATGTCAGAACGTCAGGGAACGACTATACATCACGTGCAGTTGCGGCATTCTTGTGTGAGGGTGAGTTGCCATGTCTTCGCTGACGACATAAATCCAGGTCAGGACTTAATATTATGAGTATCTAACGTAGCAGCGCTACTCTCCCTCACTTCTCACACTGGATGGCAATAAATGGCCCGTAAAAAGCTGTAGGCCCTTGATGCCACCAGTGTGAAGGGAGTTAAATCTATTATAGTCTATCACGTTTTCGTCACTATAGTTCACATGATGTAAGTAGAGTATTATGAAGTGTTACACCAACCTGGATCAAGTGGAACTTCAGGAAGTTTAGACTCACCGAGGAAGTACTTCTGGCACTCGAGGGCCGTCTCGGAGTTGCCTAGGGCGAGGTGCGCCAATCCCAGGTTACAGTAGGCTCGGCCCATGGACTTGCGATCTTGCAGGTCCTTGGCCAGCGCCAGGTCCTGGTCGTAGTACCTGATGGCCTCCTGTAGGGAAGACAACACACACACACATATACAGGTCAGCCAAATGTATACATGGGAAGGCTTAGTTCACTGATGTGAATCTGGTCAACTGGGAAGGGGAATGATTGGGTAAGACCTTAAGAGCATTTTGGGTCGTAGTAGTAAGTTAATACATCCATGAGCATTAAAAGCTGACATCAGAGAGTCAGACAGGCTTAGGAAAACATACAAGACATCCTGACACATACGAGTGGGCCACTGAGCATATATATATGGAACATTGGTCGAGTGAATCTATAAAATGAGTCTAAATCCAATGAAAACCTGAAGTAACATACTGGTTGAGGATATACTGATTGGGAGACAAGACTTTTTAGGGGGGCTATGTCGTCACGAGATTCGTCAACCTCACTTGCACTGTCGCCAGTTTTATGCATGCCAAATCAACCTACAGTACACTATACAACACTAACCTGACGAGAATGGGCCATGATCATCCATGGATAAGATGGGCGGGTAACAATTCCAGGACACTTGCGCGGTGTTATCACTAGGTTACGTTTGCATTACGATTCATTACGTTACGTTAGCTTCGTTCACGTTAAGGTTATCAATTCACTTACCCCTAAATGTAGGGAGATTTCTAGAACATGGGGAAAATATGGTCTTAAAGAAACAATAAAAGTAAGTAACCTAACTTAACCCAGAAATAAGAACGCGCAAATTTTTATGAACTTTGCCGAAGGACGGGTGAATGACCTTGGCCCAACTACATCAATATGACTGACCGTAAGAGCTGATTACCCGGTCATGTTAACTAACGACCCTGAATACAGATAACACTGACCTTGAAGTTACCCAGGCAGTAGTGAGCGTAACCCAGGAAGTGGCAGGCTCTGGCCTCGCCCTCCGTGTCGTGTAGTTCCTGGGACAACATGAGGTATTGCTCGTAGTATGGCACCGCTTGGGCGAACTCGCCCCGCGAGGAGTGGCAGTTTCCCAGGTTCAGGAGGGCACACGCCTCGCCCGCCGTGTCCTTCAGTTCCCTGGCGATATTGAGGTGCGAGTGGTAGTGGAGGAGGGCCATCTCATGCATGCCCAGCGCCTGGTAGGCCACGGCTAGGTTGCCGTGCGTCGACGCTTCGCTCATGCGATCATTCACTTCCTTACTGATGGTCAGCTCTTGCTTGTGGTACTTGATGGCCTGCTCGTAGTAGCCCATGGCCGAGTACGCGTTGCCGATGTTGCCGTACGCTCTCCCCATCCCCGCTCGGTCTTGCAGTAGCCTAGCTATGTTGAGGTGGGCCTGGTGGAGCTTCAACGCCGCATCGTGGTGGCCCATTAGTTGGTACACGATGCCCAGGTTGGAGCAGGCTCGTCCCTCTGCCACCTTGTCTTTCGTGCTGAGGGCCATGTCCAGCTGCTTTTCGTGCCACCGCTGCGCCTGGCCGTAGTCGCTCATGCAGCGGGCGGCGTGGCCCAGCCCGGCGTACGCTCTGGCTTCGATGGTACGGTCGCCCAGGTCCTGCGCTATCCGCAATACGTGGTTGTGGAAGGCGATGGCCTGGTCGAAGTTGCGTTTGTAGTGGTGACTAGAGCCCAGGTTGCTGTAGGCTCTCGCCTCCTCCACCTTGTTGTTGAGGTGCTTGGCGATGCGCAAGTGCTCCATGTGACAATCCACGGCGCTGTCGAAATCACCCATGGCCAGGTAGACGGCGCCCACATTGCCGATTTCGCGCGCCTCCTGCAGCTTGTCGCCCATCTGTTTCACCAGCTGAACGCACTGCTTGTGGGAGGCCAGCGCGTTTGGGTAGTCCCCGATGGCTGTGTACACATGACCTGCGGACATAAGAGTAATACCCATCAAAAAACAGTAACAGAATGGCTCTGGTCACATACATACCAAGGGAAGGTAATGTCCAACAAAGATCCTGGCACCTGAATTAGACATACTGTGCTGTTACAGGCGCCAGGACCAGAGGCTCAATAACCACGAAGACTTCAACTCAAGATGTGTCTTCTAGTGATTAAGAGCTCTGGATCCTGTACCATACAGCAGGAAACCTTCAGACCATATTCCTACATGGTCCTCTCCAGGATAAGTCATTCTTTATGACAACACTGAAACACTGGTTCGAATCTCCCTGTGGTGACCACAGATTTACTGCGATAAGAAATGATAGAAGTGGAGAGGGGGAAATATTCTATTATGCACTTTAGTACATGAACGAACAAAGGTAACATCCGAGAAGCAATATCAAAGCCACATAAGTACATCATTACTGTAAAGAAGACATTGATATTAAACAGATTTGTGGGAGAAAACAGCAGTTAATCACAAGTCCTTTTTTTAAGACACCAGACGCCATATCGCTTTGAGTACAAGTGCACATGACAATGTACATACACTGAAATACAGACGTAATGGAGAAGGGTAAAGAGTGACCCATGACCGACTGGATGGTCATCAGTGAACTGCTTCCAGAATCCGCTTCGAAACTGACCTCATTTACAGGAGACGGGACAGCGCAATCCCTAGACAGCAATAATACAACCTCCGCGGAATTGTAAGTAATGTTTCTAGGAGTATCGGTTGAGAAGGATCCCCTACACACCCACACACACATCAACATAATGTATTTCAAATGTATGAACATCATGATGTGCGTGGTCATCCGGGTGTGGGCTTTGTGGAGCCACGGGAGAGCAAGACCACTCCTGCCTTGTGAGAGGAACCACCACCAACTCAGATACAACCGCGTCACTCAGGTATGTATGGTATCTGCGGCTGCCTACTGTGGCTATACAATGACTCTTTTCACTATCTTCCTATGCACTAAAAGTCCCTCTGATGGATCCGGCCAGGGCATCAAGTCCCTAAAGGTGTCTAAAGATCTCTGGTGCGTCTGGGCGAAGGAGGAACGTTGGCTGTACCTGAAATCACGCCTGGGCCATCTAACTGTTGCAACTACCTGAGTTGCAGGTGTGAGGGTTCAAATATTACGCGAACGTCCTTTGGGAACTTTAGTCTGAAGTTCCTCAAACAACTTCGTTCATATTGAGCTGTATGATTGTCTAAATTCTGGAGGTCTTGACGGACAAATGCAACTATGGTCTGGCCAAGTTAATGTGTCCATGGCCCTCACAAGAGGCGGTGTGTTAACGGTGCCGTGGTTAAGTATGATTAAGCAAGTGTATACCATACCCGATGCGTACATGGTAATGCTATAGATATATCACCCTAATCAGTACGGCCTGAGAGATATAGTCCGAGTGGGGAGGCCAAAGAGATGTGGCGGGAGAGAGTTTACCACAGGTGGTGTGGTCAGTGGAGCAGAGGGAGAGACGGCAAGCGTTTGAACCACAATAAATTGCGTCTGGGAGTGAGATGTCCCGCGCGATGAGGAATAATCAGAGACATCTACCGGCGGGCGGTTAATGTGTACCGCCTACGCCCTTTACCCCTCCTCCTCCTCCTCCTCCTTGGCTTACGATGACCAGCCTCCTGCTGGTGATGCTAATGCCGGTAATGGTGGAGCTGGTATTGCTGGTGATAATGGTGGCGATGATGGTGTCTCGTGCGCCAGTGTACGTCGTGGCGAGTGGAAAAACGGCGGTATAAAAAGCAGAGGCGATGGTGGTAGCAGATGATGGTAGTCGTGGTTGTGGCACGGATGGTGATGACTGTAAGTGGTTAACGCCACTGGTGATGCTGGTAGCTGGGGGTGACGATGTTACGGGTGACGGCTGTGTGGGGCAGGTCCCTTCGTCGTCTGTGGCGGTCACGGGTGTGTTAACAGCGGTCGCTGATGGACTCGCAGGAGAAATTACACCCTTCGGGATCTCGCGAGCTGTGGCTTGCGTCGGCTGCCTAAGGCGACGGAGCGCTCTTCCTCCCTCCCTCCCTCGCTGGGGCGACAGGCTGGATACAAATGCCATTTGCGAGGTGACAGTATCTCGGTGGGGCATCTGTCCTTGATCTGCACTTCCAGGAAAGCCCGCGAGTCATGCCCTAATGAATGAGACGCGGTAATACAGGGGGCTGGAGGAGGCCCGCAACCCACTTGTCGGCCATTATGCGAGTCACACAGGGCTCGCCCTCAACACCACCGCTCGTGAGGGGTGTGCTACTGCTGCTGCTCCTGCTGCTGCTGCACACTTTCCTGTACCATCATAATCATTTTCCTTTATCATCATAATCATTTTCCTTTATCATCATAATCATTTTCCTTTATCATCATAATCATTTTCCTTTATCATCATAATCATTTTCCTTTATCATCATAATCATTTTCCTTTATCATCATAATCATTTTCCTTTATCATCATAATCATTTTCCTTAATCATCATCATCATTTTCCTTTATCATCATAATCATTTCCCTTAATCATCATAATCATTTTCCTTTATCATCATAATCATTTCCCTTAATCATCATAATCATTTTCCTTAATCATCATAATCATTTTCCTTTAACATCATAATAATTTTCCTTAATCTTTCCTTTATCATCATAATCATTTTACTCTACCTTTATAATCATTTCTTTTAATCATCATAATCATTTCCTTTAATCATCACAATCATTTTCCTTAATCATCATAATCATTTCCTTTAATCATCACAATCATTTCCTTTAATCATCACAATCATTTCCCTTAATCATCACAATCATTTCCCTTAATCATCATAATCATTTCCCTTAATCATCATAATCATTTTCCTTAATCATAATCATTTTCCTTAATCATCATACTCATTTCCCTTAATCATCACAATCATTTCCCTTAATCATCATAATCATTTCCTTTAATCATCACAATCATTTTCCTTAATCATCATAATCATTTCCTTTAATCATCACAATCATTTCCTTTAATCATCATAATCATTTCCTTTAATCATCACAATCATTTCCCTTAATCATCATAATCATTTCCCTTAATCATCATAATCATTTTCCTTAATCATAATAATTTTCCTTAATCATCATACTCATTTCCCTTAATCATCATAATCATTTCCCTTAATCATCATAATCATTTCCCTTAATCATCATACTCATTTCCCTTAATCATCATAATCATTTCCCTTAATCATCATAATCATTTTCCTCTACCCTGACAATAATTTCCCTTTATCATCATAATCATTTTCCTTTACCCTCATACTCATTTCCTCTACCTTTATAATAATTTTCCTTTATCATCATAATCATTTCCCTTAATCATCATAATCATTTCCCTTAATCATCATAATCATTTTCCTTTACCCTCATACTCATTTCCTCTACCTTTATAATAATTTTCCTTTATCATCATAATCATTTTCCTTTATCATCAAAATTTTCCTTTTCCTGTTTGCCCCCCTTCATTATTTCCCCGTTCCTCTTTGCCCCTAACTGTTTGTTACTTTTCTCTCTTCCTTTTTACCACTTTAACTTATTTTCTTATCGTCTGTTATCTAAGCTTTCCCCTGATGATAACAGAGGTACCAAATTGCAGCTGTGAATCTCAAAGTCATCACCGCTAAATGCCTTTCACTTCCATCAAGTGTTTTGACCTAATGACACAGCAAACACCCCCCCTCCTCCTCCAGTACCCCCAGCTTACAACACTACAACCCCACCAACACCTCCAGCTTACAACACTACAGCCCTCTCCAGTACCTCCAGCTTACAACACTACAACCCCACCAACACCTCCAGCTTACAACACTACAGCTCCCTCAAGTACCCCCAGCTTACAACACTACAGCTCCCTCAAGTACCCCCAGCTTACAACACTACAACCCCACCAGCACCTCCAGCTTACAACACTACAGCCCCCTCCAGTACCACCAGCTTACAACACTACAACCCCACCAACACCTCCAGCTTACAACACTACAACCCCCTCAAGTACCACCAGCTTACAACACTACAACCCCCTCCAGTACCACCAGCTTACAACACTACAGCCTCCTCCAGTACCCCCAGCTTACAACACTACAACCCCACCAACACCTCCAGCTTACAACACTACAGCCCCCTCCAGTACCACCAGCTTACAACACAACAACCCCACCAACACCTCCAGCTTACAACACTACAACCCCCTCCAGTACCCCCAGCTTACAACACTACAGCCCCTTCCCAGCACCTCCAGCTTACAACACTACAGCTCCCTCAAGTACCCCCAGCTTACAACACTACAACCCCACCAACACCTCCAGCTTACAACACTACAGCCCCCTCCAGTACCACCAGCTTACAACACTACAACCCCACCAACACCTCCAGCTTACAACACTACAGCCCCCTCAAGTACCCCCAGCTTACAACACTACAACCCCCTCCAGTACCACCAGCTTACAACACTACAGCCTCCTCAAGTACCCCCAGCTTACAACACTACAACCCCACCAACACCTCCAGCTTACAACACTACAACCCCCTCCAGTACCTCCAGCTTACAACGCTACAACCCCCCCCCACCAACAACACCAGCTTACAACACTACAACCCCCTCCAGTACCACCAGCTTACAACACTACAGCCCCCTCCAGTACCACCAGCTTACAACACTACAGCCCCCTCCAGTACCACCAGCTTACAACACTACAACCCCACCAACACCTCCAGCTTACAACACTACAGCCCCCTCCAGTACCACCAGCTTACAACACCAAAACCCCACCAACACCTCCAGCTTACAACACTACAGCCCCCTCCAGTACCGCCAGCTTACAACACTACAACCCCCTTCAGTACCGCCAGCTTACAACACTACAACCCCTTCCAGTACTACCAGCTTACAACAATACAACCTCCTCCAGTACTCCTAGCGTACAATACTACAACTCCCAGTACTGCTAGCTTATAACACTACAACCTCCACCAGCATTGCCAGTTTACAACAATACAAACCCTTCCAGTAATACCAGCTTACAACACTACAACCCCTCCAGTGCTACCAGCTTACAACACTACAACCCCTTCAGTACTACCAGCTTACAACACTACAACCCCTCCAGTGCTACCAGCTTACAACACTACAACCCCTCCAGTGCTACCAGCTTACAACACTACAACCCTTTCAGTACTACCACCTTACAACACTACAACCCCTTAAGTACGACCAGCTTACAACACTACAACCCCTCCAGTGCTACCAGGTTACAACATTACAACCCCTCCATCACAACTAGCTCACAACTCAACAACCACCACGTAGTACCTCCAGCTTACAACCCAACAACCATCCTCTTCACACCGCCAGCTTACAACACTACAACCCCAGCAGTAGCACCATCTTCCATCACTCCAACTCTCTTCAGTATGACCCGCCAATTCTCACACTACAACCCGCACGCTGGTGTTGTGATCTGCTCACACCTTGGTGTTGTGTGAGTTGCTCACACACTACGACAACATGATATAACAGGAGTGTGGCGGGGGTCCACGTCACCTGTAGGACTACAACCAACAACCACAAGAACAACCACCTCCAAAGTGACACTTGTTGCCCCATGTCCTCACACTGTCTGACCCTCTGTTATCATCGTTCGGGTAATTATGGCAAATCGTTGAGAAGAATTTAGACTTTAATCTCGCCTTGATTAACCACACTCCCTCCTTGATTAACCACACTCCCGCCTTGATTAACCACATTCCCGCCTTGATTAACCACATTCCCGCCTTGATTAACCACATTCCTGCCTTGATTAACCACATTCCCGCCTTGATTAACCACATTCCCGCCTTGATTAACCACATTCCCGCCTTGATTAACCACATTCCCGCCTTGATTAACCACATTCCCACCTTGATTAACCACATTCCCGCCTTGATTAACCACATTCCCGCCTTGATTAACCACATTCCCGCCTTGATTAACCACATTACCGCCTTGATTAACCACATTCCCGCCTTGATTAACCACATTCCCACCTTGATTAACCACATTCCCACCTTGATTAACCACATTCCCGCCTTGATTAACCACATTCCCGCCTTGATTAACCACATTCCTGCCTTGATTAACCACATTCCCGCCTTGATTAACCACATTCCCGCCTTGATTAACCACATTCCCGCCTTGATTAACCACATTCCCGCCTTGATTAACCACATTCCCGCCTTGATTAACCACATTCCCGCCTTGATTAACCACATTCCCGCCTTGATTAGCCGCATTCCCGCCTTGATTAACCACATTCCCGCCTTGATTAACCACATTCCCTCCTTGATTAACCACATTCCCGCCTTGATTAACCACATTCCCGCCTTGATGAACCACATTCCCGCCTTGATTAACCACATTCCCGCCTTGATTAGCCACATTCCCGCCTTGATTAGTCAAATTCCAGCCTTGATTAGTCAGATTCCCGCTTTGATTAACCACATTCCCGCCTTGATTAACCACATTCCCGCCTTGATTAACCACATTCCCGCCTTGATTAGTCAAATTCCCGCCTTGATTAACCACATTCCCGCCTTGATTAACCACATTCCCGCCTTGATTAACCACATTCCCGCCTTGATTAGCCGCATTCATGTCTTGAATTTTATTCCCACAGCGATAAAAAAAAAGGTGATTCTAAGGAAAATAAAATAACGACTTTCGAATTCTTAATGTTATCTTCGCCGTTTTCGTCCACAAGGCTCCGTTTTCTACACGCTAAAAGCACGTATCTTTTTTCAAAGTATTTTCCTGGTTATTTTGCTTTCCACGTAAGTATTCTTTCACCAGATGTTCAGTCGGACGTATTTTCAATCACCTCGGTCAGAATACGTGACTTGGATACTGAGCTGGGTTTTTCCCCACTATGCTTTTAACTCTTCCTTCATTCTTTTTTATCATTTTCTCCATTATTCTATTTTCTTCATCTTAACCCTTCCTTCATTCTTTTTATCATTTTCTCATGATTCTATTTTCTTCAGCTTCTTAACTCTTCCTTCATTCTTTTCATCATCTTCTCCATTATTCTATTTTCTTCAACTTCTTAACCCTTCCTTCATTCTTTTCATCATTTTCTCCGTTATTCTATTTTCTTCAACTTCTTAACCCTTCCTTCATTCTTTTCATCATTTTCTCCGTTATTCTATTTTCTTCAGCTTCTTAACTCTTCCTTCATTCTTTTCATCATTTTCTCCGTTATTCTATTTTCTTCAACTTCTTAACCCTTCCTTCATTCTTTTCATCATTTTCTTCATTATTCTATTTTCTTCAACTTCTCAACCCTTCCTTCATTCTTTTCATCATTTTCTCCGTTATTCTACTTTCTTCAACTTCTTAACCCTTCCTTCATTCTTTTCATCATTTTCTTCATTATTCTATTTTCTTCAACTTTTAACCCTTCCTTCATTCTTTTCATCATTTTCTCTATTATTCTATTTTCTTCAACTTCTTAACTCTTCCTTCATTCTTTTCATCATCTTCTCCATTATTCTATTTTCTTCAACTTCTTAACTCTTCCTTCATTCTTTTTATCATTTTCTCCGTTATTCTATTTTCTTCATCTTAACTCTTCTTTCATTCTTTTCATCATTTTCTCTATTATTCTATTTTCTTCAACTTCTTAACTCTTCCTTCATTCTTTTCATCATTTTCTCCATTATTCTATTTTCTTCATCTTAACTCTTCTTTCCTTCTTTTCATCATTTTCTCTATTATTCTATTTTCTTCAACTTCTTAACTCTTCCTTCATTCTTTTCATCATTTTCTCCATTCTTCTATTTCAACTTTTAACCCTTCCTTCATTCTTTTCATCATTTTCTCCATTCTTCTATTTTCTTCAACTTTTAACCCTTCCTTCATTCTTTTTATCATTTTCTCCATTATTCTATTTTCCTCAACTTCTTAACTCTTCCTTCATTCTTTTCATCATTTTCTTCATTATTCTATTTTCTTCAACTTTTAACCCTTCCTTCATTCTTTTTATCATTTTCTCCAATATTCTATTTTCTTCAACTTCTTAACTCTTCCTTCATTCTTTTCATCATTTTCTTCATTATTCTATTTTCTTCAACTTTTAACCCTTCCTTCATTCTTTTCATCATTTTCTCTATTATTCTATTTTCTTCAACTTCTTAACTCTTCCTTCATTCTTTTCATCATTTTCTCCATTATTCTAAATTCTTCAACTTCTCAACCCTTCCTTCATTCTTTTCATCATTTTTTCCGTTATTCCATTTTCTTCAACTTCTTAACTCTTCCTTCATTCTTTTCATCATTTTCTTCATTATTCTATTTTCTTCAACTTCTTAACTCTTCCTTCATTCTTTTCATCATTTTCTTCATCATTCTATTTTCTTCAACTTCTCAACCCTTCCTTCATTCTTTTCATCATTTTTTCCGTTATTCCATTTTCTTCAACTTCTTAACCCTTCCTTCATTCTTTTCATCATTTTCTCCATTATTCTATTTTCTTCCACTTTTTCTCATATCTTATTTAAGGCCTGACGTCTGTGGGAGGACTTTGTTCAGTCATTGACCGGGGCTGACGATAGATATGGGAGAAAAATGGGGTAATCCCTCAAAAGGAATGGGAGTAGATACTGTCATATCTACCCGTCCCCTTTATCGAACCGGGGCCCCTGACTATTACCAGAGCGGTGACCCACTCCCCCGGGCACCACGATGTATCCCCCTTGTGTTGGACCGCGTGAGGTGACTCTCTTCGACAGAAGTTGTATTACGAAGGGAAATGTGAAGGTGCTTCATCATATGTTATCACTGTGGTATTTCTTTAAACCTACGTATTCAGCGTGGTAGCGCCAGGAATGGATGAAGGCAAGCAAGTATGAACATGTACATGTGTATGTATATGTATGTATGAGTGCGTGTATGGGCGTATATATATATATATATATATATATATATATATATATATATATATATATATATATATATATATATATATATATATATATATATTTTATCCCTGGGGATAGGGGATTAAGAATACTTCCCACGTATTCCCTGCGTGTCGTAGAAGGCGACTAAAAGGGGAGGGAGCGGGGGGCTGGAAATCCTCCCCTCTCGTTTTTTTTTAATTTTCCAAAAGAAGGAACAGAGGGGGCCAGGTGAGGATATTCCAAAAAAAGGCCCAGTCCTCTGTTCTTAACGCTACCTCGCTAACGCGGGAAATGGCGAATAGTTTAAAAGAAAGAAAGAAAGATATATATATCAAGCTGGAGGTTCCAGTCACGGATAAAAGGCCACATGAAGGCCGGACCTTAATTGAAACACACAGAGGATTACGTTCGAGAGGCAGAAAAGAAGAGTCAAGGAAAAGCATTTACGAATTTTGGAGGATGAGAGAAAAACCTGTCTACTGTGATGTACCAGACGTAATTCACTGTATCACAAGCCCAGCTTTACGGTACACTCCTGCCATATTGGGATATGATCCCAGATTTGGGATAAGACACGTCTTACACTTAAGATCAAACGTATAACTATATAGTCTTATTAAACTGGTCTAACTTATATCTATAACGTTAGCTATGGGTCTATCTAGACATCCCACTCTATGGCTAAGTGCGTCTAACCCACTTCTCGGCCCTTACTTGTCGACCTTGATCACAGATGACCCTTCCCGATAGATGTAGCCCTTACTGAGAGCTTTGGCTGTACATATAGCCAACCAACCAACTAACCAACCCAACCATGGATATAGATCTAACCTAAATTCTGACCCTTGGCTGCAAGACCGCGTCCAGCCGTTTGGCTATGGGTATAGCCCACGTCCCAACCATTAGTAATAGGTCTAGCCCCACGTCCCAACCCCCTGTCCATAGGTCTAGCCTCACGTCCCAACCCCAGCCCATAGGTCTAGCCTCACGTCCCAACCCCTGTTCATAGGTCTAGCCCTACGTCCCAACCCCTGTCCATAGGTCTAGCCCCACGTCCCAGCCCCCTGCCCATAGGTCTAGCCCCACGTCCCAGCCCCCTGCCCATAGGTCTAGCCCCACGTCCCAGCCCTCTGCCCATTGGTCTAGCCCCACGTCCCAGCCCCCTGCCCATAGGTCTAGCCCGGGCGAGACGTCGTCGACTCATCATCAACATTACCGGATAAAGGAAGGCACGGCAGCAGAGGCCACGGCTGAGCGCAGGCGAGACGGGTTGCCAGGGAGTGATCCAGCGGAGGGTCAGGGAGGGCACGGAGAGGCATACAGGAGTGTAGCAGGGAGGGAGAGAAGGAAGGGAGAGAAGGGAGGGAGAGAAGGAAGGGAGAGAAGGAAGGGAGAGAGGGGAGGGAGAGTCAGGATAGATAAGAATATGAAGAGCGCACACCTTGGATACAGAGAGCCATAGAGGGGTTTCAGAATAGAGATGAGACACAGAAGTTCGAGAGAGACATGTGTGGGATGAGGATATGGCTGTCGCAAATATACCTGCAGGGGACACAGAACGAAGACACTGAGCGTAAGATGGGTCGACCTGGTCTACATAGAGATTATACTGGGTGCTAAGAGGGAGGAAAAGAGAAAGACTGAGGCATAGAGAACGACGTGGAGTGTATATAGGGTCAAAGAAAAGGGCACTAGACCTTAGAGTGAACACAGACGGAATTGACTGAGAAGATGTCAAGAGACATGGGTCTGCAAGAGGCATACGGAGGTTGCCCTAGAAGGCGTGGGGAGGGGCGTGGGGAGAGCACATACAGATGAGGATGTAGCGGGCGTGGTATGGGCCGCCTGGTCTTAAATGGGGGGAGGAGGAGGAGGAGGAGGAGGGACGCTATTGGACGATAATGAGGCGTGAATGACTGGTGATCTGTGCATCCGATACCTAGGTCGACCACACCCTCCCTCCCTCCCTCACCTGCAGACTGGGGTGTCCACACGAGAATCGTACATATAAATGGGAAACAAAGCTGACAACCACAGCTCCAGCGCTCACTCTACCCAGGTGATGGACGGATCACAGCGAGCCTTGGGGGTGATCGCGCAGGCCAAGCAGCGTATTGGGGGACAGATGAGGGGCGCTGGGCAAAGCGTCTGTTCTTTTCGCGTCTTCTATCATTCGTGTGGGTATAACACACCCATGACTGACACTAGTGCCAGTAGCCATTTAAATGCACATGACGTATTTCATTTATTTCGTCAATAAATGGCCAAAAGGTCATGTCCTGGGTGTGAGGAAGCGACTAAGCGAGTGAAATAAGGCAGATTACGTCCGTAGATTTGTATACAGCGTCGACAGTGGAAGTTTCTTATTTTGGGTAGTTGAGGACGGCTGAATAGGTGGGGAGGGGTGGAGGATGATTCTAAAAGGCCGTAAATGTAGTTCATGAATGGCTGGATCACCGACCATGAAGCAGGAGGAGAGAGGGGATGATGGTCGGCAGCACCAGGCGACGAAGGGAAGTGGAGGGAGAGGCGTCAGCGGCGGCCTTCACTATATAGCCAGCCTCACGACCCCACTTGATGACCTCGCTCGCGAGGGCTCAGGTCACCAGCAAGGATCAAACCATTTGTTACAATGATGGCGATGATGGTGAGAAGGTCCGTTATGGTAATGGTGGTTGTGATGGTGAGGTCTGTTATGGTGATGGTGGTTGTGATGGTGAGAAATTCCGTTATGGTGATGGTGGTTGTGATGGTGAGGGAGGGGACGACAGTGCTCGAGGCTGACCCGATACAGAGGCCACCGTTAGTTTTGCACACTTCAGCTGTGGCAGCGTACACAAGTGATCATCCCTTCTACTTAAGACGTAAGTAGACACAGTTCACTTTTCACTTAAAAACTGGTGTCATATCTGGCGAGAAGCCCAGGTCTCTCTCTTACCCTCACCAGCGTCTCCGTCAAGTGTCTTCGAGGGCGACTTCGCATGTGACCCCCTCCTCCTCCGCCCACAACCTACCCCATCCCATACCCCAGACAGATGAACGTTCATACTCTCCCTCACCTCCCTCCTCCTCCCCAACTCCCCAGCCACCGATCCTTCCCCACCCCATCCTAAACCTCTATTCATCGACACTCAACCCTCCCCAACAACTAAACACCACCCCCCATCCCCCCACTTAATCCCTATCCCTCCACGGCTCTATCTCCAACCCTACCCACCCCTAAGACCCCACATCCACTCACCCCACCCTCCCTCTCCCTCACACCCATCGTCCCTTATCCTTGTGCCATCGCTAGCGGCAACAAGCGAATCCCCACCACCACCACCACCACGCTTGCTCCACCTCTCCACCATCAGCCCTGGGCATCGTTCAGCGGGGCAGGTCCGGTTCGTCCGTCTCGACCATAGCTATCCAGCCGGGGGCCCGTGTCGCTCTTTCTACCCGCCTGATCAAACGTTATCATCCCTCATCTTAACTACACTCATCATCCTCATGTGAGGCATTTGCTGGCTCACTCGTGTGTGTGTGTGTGTGTGTGTGTGTGTGTGTGTGTGTGTGTGTGTGTGTGTGTGTGTGTGTGTGTGTGCCCGCGCGCGTATGAAGGCGTATATATAAGCGAAATATCTCGCCAATAATTCTTTGTTTACTCGTGTAGGATTTTTCGTACGCATAATACATATAGACGTATGGTCGAGTGTGTGCTTGTATGTGCATGTATGCGATTGCAATATGTGTGTTTTGGGGAGTGTCTTACAATCGTGTGTCGCGCGCGCGTGTGTGTGTGTGTGTGTGTGTGTGTGTGTGTGTGTGTGTGTGTGTGTGTGTGTGTGTGTGTGTGTGTGTGTGTGTGTGTGTGTGTTTCAACCAAGAGCAGGAGAACTCAAGTGTTCTTAAAGATTACTCATACACCAGTGCGTGTCGCGCGGGGTCTCTCCCTCACCTGCAGAGCTCTCAAGAACCTGTTGTCGTCCACACACACTTGACTGATGGTCTGTTTCCCCAGTGGCTAAGTCCTCCTCCTCCTCGTCATCGCCATACAAACTCTTGATTTCTTCGCTGACGAGGTGACAAACGGAGACTATAATAAATCACGAACGCATCTTATTTTACGACCACTAAGGTGCAGGACTGGCTCTCTTCTGGAGGCAGCGTTACGTAAGACGGCGGAGGACTAGGCGAATGGTGATCCATTCTATATTCTCAATTAGTCACTAATTGGTGTGCCTTCCTAATCACCAGGACCTCTGCATGTAGCTGAGGATGGGGTACATCTGCAGCCCTACAGAAAGACAGATAATTCCATTTATCACCGTGGCCCAAGAGGTGTAGAGGGGAGGGCGCTGCTGCCTGTATTTCCAGATATTCATGTGAAGTGCCTAATGAGGAGTGGCCATCCAGCTGATTGTCCGTGTTAAAGGTTTTAGTGAGTGATTCCGCCACGTCTGGGTCTGCGAGGGTTCATCTGCACCAGAGGCAAATGCATATCAGCTGTCACGCGGATTTGGAGTTACTGAATACATCTGGGAGTACGTGGGTCCACCAGGGCCGAGTTCATCTAGATGCAAGGGTAACTATGATAACGTAAGCGCCGTGTGTGTACTGTGGCGCAATAGATCACTGTACAGCCGAGGTGATGATCCACGGGGGTGAGATCCACCAACTGTCGTCTTCTCAGCTATTGTATGGATATGAGCAATGGCGCTGACCACCACACCACCAGCGCCAACACCAACGGTGCGAGTAGCAACCCCAGCGACGCAGACAGCTACAGGAGGAGTAGCATCAGAAGCAGCAGCAGCAGCAGCAGTCATCAGCATACGTGGCAGTATGCTGGTAGCAGAGCATCAAGAGAGGTTAATCATACCGGTAACATCGGTGGGACCAGACACCAGCAGCAGCAGCAGCGTGGTCATCACCATGAGCAGAAGAGCTGTCAAAGACACTTGCCTCGTCTCCATCGCTCCCTTAAAAGTCATAGCCGATCCTCCTGGCCATACACCACTGCTATTTCTACTGTCCTTGCACTGTCTACTGTCCTCCCTCCACACCACAACTCATCTACTTCGTCACCTTCGCATTATCGAACTCAGTCCTCACACCTCGACTCTTCACTCACCAACTCCGTCGATTCGTACACATACCCCCTTTTGATTCTGGCGGCTGTGAGACTAATGGCCTGTCTGCACCATCAAATCGGTCCCTTTCTAATATCACCAGAGGCCTTCTGCCCTCTCTAATCAGCTGTCTTTTTCACCCTTTCTTTTCAGTCTATCATTCCTACGTATCTCTGTGGCTTGGAGTGTCATATATCCCTCTATGTATCCTCCCATACTTCTGCCCACCCTCTGTCCCTCCATCGTCCCTCCTTCGACCTTCCCTCCTTTCCCCTGGTTCATTCAAGGACCCTTTCCCCTTTCCATTCCTCCACAGATCACAGTTCCCCTTCCCACGATCCTTCTATGGGCCCGATCCGCCCAATCAAGGACCTCCACTGTTCCTCTACGGACACCTTCCTCCTCACGTCGCTCCAGAGACCATCCTTCTTTCCCGACCCTTCCACGGTCCAAATGCCCGTCCCTCGTCACAGCATGGACTATCTGCCTATCCTCCATCCCAGCAAAGGACCATCTGCCCCTCCCTCTATCCCAGCACGGACCATCCCCCTCCCTCTATCCCAGCACGGACCATCTGCCCCTCCCTCTATCTCAGCACGGACCATCTCCCTTCCTTGGATCGCCAACGGACTTCCTCCTTACCCAGCCACCTACCACTCCCTCCTTTCAACGGACAATTCAGTCCTCCTCCTTCCGTCCTTACCACACTGACCTCCTCCACAGCCGTCCCTCTACACTGACCTCCTCCTCCTCCTCCTCCTCCTCTTCCTCCTCGCCTACCGTCCCTCCAGGGGGGAGGGCATCCCTTTCCCCTGCTTCCCCCTACCCCTCCTGGCGGAGCATATCAGCAGGCATGGTGTGAGCGTTGACGGGTGACAGGTCTGCCAGGGGCTACCGCCTCCCTACCGTCATTGTCTGCCAGTTCGTCCCACACAGGCCTGTCACCTGCCTCCCCTTCCCTCTATGCCACACCACCCTCACCACGCTCGGCCTGGCCCCTCCAATCTCTCTCTCTCTCTCTCTCTCTCTCTCTCTCTCTCTCTCTCTCTCTCTCTCTCTCTCTCTCTCTCTCTCTCTCTCTCCTCCCCCCCCCCCCTGCACGCCAGTGGATGGCCACCACATCTGTGTATGGTGACCATAAGCATCTGTCTGGACGGGGACCACATCTGTGTATGGTGACCACGAACATCTGCAGACGTGGACCATATTAGTGTATGGAAACCACAAACACCTGTAGACAGGGACCACATCTGTGTATAGTGACCACAGACACCTGTGGACGGGAACCACATTCGTATATAGTGACCACAGACACCTGTGGACGGGAACCACATCCGTGTATAGTGACCACAAACACCTGTGGACGGGGACCACAATTGTGTATTGTGACCACAAACACCTGTAGACGGAAACCACAACCATGTATAGTGACCACAAACACCTGTAGACAGGGACCACATCTGTGTACAGTGAACACAAACACCTGTGTACAGAAATCTCCCACTGTAAATGTGCACAGAGACTAAACTTCAGGAGCAGACGCAAACCTGTGTAGGGGGGAGGAGAACGGACGTATAGATAAAGCGAAGCCTGGTCCTTATCTGTGCCCACTAGACACCTGCCAAACGGAGGAGCAACCACAAGACCACAGCAGAACCCCCAGACACCGCCACAGTCAGTGGCCGCTGAGAGAGGGTCAGGTCGGGCTCGTCTGACTCTCTCTGACCTTCGTAACCCAGGACCGGGGAGGGTCAATGGCTATAAGGCAGATCCTAATTGAACTTTAGTGCATGTGCCAAGCTGAGGTGGAGGACGTGGCTGACTATACTGGAGGTGTACTTAGTATCAGGGCCCGGTGGGATATAGGGACGCCCTCCGCATACATGTGGATCAGGGACGGGATATAGGGACGCCCTCCACACACCTCAGGTCGCAGTGATGGAATATGAAAGGATGACCAGCAGGAATAAGTAACGGTGCTGTTTTGTAAGGGAGGAATGTGTGTGTGTGTGTGTGTGTGTGTGTGTGTGTGTGTGTGTGTGTGTGTGTGTGTGTGTGTGTGTGTGTGTGTGTGTGTGAACATATGTGTCCATGTGTGCCTGACTGTGAGCGAGTGTGTCTTGTATGTGTTTGGCTGTGATTGTATATGTGTGTGTGTGTGTGTTATACGAGTCAATGTTATGTGTGGGAGTAATTTAGCTCTGTGCACATTATGGAGAGGGAGCTGTACACTCGTGGGGCCTCCATCTCGTTAACCTTGCCTACCGTCGTGCGATCACTTAATCTCGTGCATCGTCAGTATTGGTAATTTCAACACTATTCCAGTGCTAGAAAATCACTTCTCTACGTCTTTTCTAACATGGCCGTGGCTTAGGTTCTTGGTGATGGCCTCTCGTTGTTGTTCTACCTTTGCGGTCCTCGAAGAACTGTTCGCTGTCGACGTCATCAAACGGGATTAGAAACTACAACGTCACAGGATCAGGTGATAACTTACTCTCTAATCTTCCACTGTGGGCAAATGTATGGCTTCCAACCCCCCCTCCCCTCACAACTGTTACTCTTAAATCCCTCTTCCTTGCCCGCCTCTGAATCGTCTCTGCTGACCTTCTGTACGTACCAGGATTAATCTAAAGATGCATAATCGAGTTCTGGCCTAATTTGCGCCGTGGAAAGTCCGCTGGACGTTTTCTTATCCATGTACTTAAATGGGGTTTCAATATCTGCCAGGAGACGTTTCTCCTGAGGTGGAGCTCCGCTTAGGTACAATGTCGACTGCCAAGTCCCTCTCACATACACACCCCTGCAGCTTACTTCCCGCTGGAGAATATCCTTATTGCAGCTCGCTCGCCTTCACTCTGACCCACCCTCACTACGCTGCAGGTATCCTGGTTGAATATCTTTAATCATCACACATCAGACCAATTTTATCAAAGGTTCCCTTGTAGTTTCATGCGATGCTCGACATTCTTCACGTCTCCCAGACCTTGGCGTCATGTGCACAACATATTCAAGTTCGAATCCTGGATGCGGCACTCGGTTCACAGTCGACCCAGGTGCTCATCTTCGGGTTAGCTCGATAAATTAGATGCCTAGCTTAGGCTAGGATATATATATATATATATATATATATATATATATATATATATATATATATATATATATATATATATATACACACATAGGGTGGATCATAGGGTGGGGGAGGGGGCGAAAATTTTGGGAGCCTTGAAAAATGTGTGGAAGTCGAGAACATTATCTCGGAAAGCAAAAATGGGTATGTTTGAAGGAATAGTGGTTCCAACAATGTTGTATGGTTGCGAGGCGTGGGCTATGGATAGAGTTGTGCGCAGGAGGATGGATGTGCTGGAAATGAGATGTTTGAGGAAAATGTGTGGTGTGAGGTGGTTTGATCGAGTAAGTAACGTAAGGGTAAGAGAGATGTGTGGAAATAAAAAGAGCGTGGTTGAGAGAGCAGAAGAGGGTGTTTTGAAATGGTTTGGGCACATGGAGAGAATGAGTGAGGAAAGATTGACCAAGAGGATATATGTGTCGGAGGTGGAGGGAACGAGGAGAAGAGGGAGACCAAATTGGAGGTGGAAAGATGGAGTGAAAAAGATTTTGTGTGATCGGGGCCTGAACATGCAGGAGGGTGAAAGGAGGGCAAGGAATAGAGTGAATTGGAGCGATGTGGTATACAGGGGTTGACGTGCTGTCAGTGGATTGAATCAAGGCATGTGAAGCGTCTGGGGTAAACCATGGAAAGCTGTGTAGGTATGTATATTTGCGTGTGTGGACGTGTGTATGTACATGTGTATGGGGGGGGGGTTGGGCCATTTCTTTCGTCTGTTTCCTTGCGCTACCTCGCAAACGCGGGAGACAGCGACAAAGTATAAAAAAAAAAAAAAAAAAAAAAATATATATACATATATATATATATATATATATATATATATATATATATATATATATATATATATATATATATATATATATATATATATATTCCTATGAGTCCACGGGGAAAATGAAACACGAAAAGTTCCCAAGTGCACTTTCGAGTAATAATCACATCATCAGGGGAGACACAAGAGAGAAATATAACAGTCAGTTGATATACATCGAAGAGACGAAGCTAGGACGCCATTTGGTAAACATGTGATTGTCCAATATATATATATATATATATATATATATATATATATATATATATATATATATATATATATATATATATATATATATATAGCGTAAATGAGATGGCCAAGATTAGGGCATTCAGTTGCCCGTATCATCTCAGCTAACACAAGAAAAAGAAAAACGATTAATCCAGAACTCCTGGTGAGTCATCTACACAGATCAAGAAGAACAATGGTTTCAGGACCGAACCCTATGGTACACCACTGGTAACCCCAGCCCATTTCGCTATTCCCCTCTGACGCGTGTCCTTTGCTTCCTTCCACTTAGGTTATTTTCCCTCCATCGAAGGAATCTTTCCTATATTCCCACCTAAAGACCCATTTTCTTTCTTACCAACCGTTATGTGGCTCAGCGCCTAAAGCTTTCTGGAATTCCAGGAACACACCAATACATCCATCCTTCGTTTTCTAAAACGGAGCTCCCTCTCTCGTGGAAGTCTAAAAGATTTCTTGTTCATGGCCTTCTTTACCTGAAAACGTGTTGTTCCTCACTTAGTTCCCTGTTTACCAAAAGCCAGTCATTTGTTTTTTCTAATATCTTACAGACGACTCTGGTCAGTCACACCGAGATGTAGTTCAGCGCAATTGAATGTAAAATTACCATTTGTCTTCTTCCCCTTCCCTTGACACAACACCCTCCCTCCTGCGTCATCTTAAGCGGCCTTTTAGGTATGTCAGCACATATGAAGAAACTCCATTAGGAACCAATGAGCCTTTAAATGGCTCATGATTATGCCTTTTTCTTTTAGTATCAATGCTTTCAGTATCCTCCTCCCTCTACTGACGGAGAAGTGCTGTGTCTCTCATTACCCCGTAGCCTCAGCACTTCCCTCTGAATCCCGTAGCCTGAGCACTTCCCTCTGAACCGCGTAGCCTGAGCACTTCCCTCTGAACCCCATAGCCTGAGTACTTCCCTCTGAATCCCATAACCTGAGCACTTCCCTCTGAATCCCATAGCCTGAGTACTTCCCTCTGAATCCCATAACCTGAGCACTTCCCTCTGAATCCCATAGCCTGAGTACTTCCCTCTGAATCCCATAGCCTGAGTACTTCCCTCTGAATCCCATAACCTGAGCACTTCCCTCTGAATCCCATAGCCTGAGCACTTCCCTCTGAATCCCACAGCCTGAGCACTTCCCTCTGAATCCCATAGCCTGAGCACTTCCCTCTGAATCCCACAGCCTGAGCACTTCCCTCTGAATCCCGTAGCCTGAGCACTTCCCCCTGCATCTCGTAGCCTGAGCACTTCCCCCTGCATCTCGTAGCCTGAGCACTTCCCCCTGCATCTCGTAGCCTGAGCACTTCCCCCTGCATCTCATAGCCTGAGCACTTCCACCTGACTCTCATAGCCTGAGCACTTTCCCCTGCATCTCGTAGTCTGAGCACTTCCCCCTGCATCTCGTAGCCTGAACAGCTGTTACTCGACCCACAAGTCACTCCAGACAAAATCTATGGAGGACTTTTAGGTTACCTGCAGCCTCCTCGTCCACGATATTCTCGCCCACGTTTCTCTTCAAGTCTTTCTGTGCTCATTCTTGGCTCTCGTACCCTTCAAATGGCGATTGGTTCTTGTGTCTACTCATCTCGTCTCTCCTAGGCGAGCCATAAACACTTCTGCTTTTTGACATCTCGTATTGAACCATATCTCTGTCGTTTGTAACTTTCCTGCTTCAATTTATGGCTAAAGGTACCCACGTTTGAGCACCACTGTCGTAGATTTTTTACGAAACCTTTCGTTAAAAAAGGAGTTACTATCATGGCTACAAAACTCCCCACTCCTCCCTGCCTCCTTCCCTCCCTTCGCAATCTGACGTTCTCCAAGAAATGGTTTACCTCGAGGTAAACTTGTGTGATTATGACGTGACCTCGACCCTGTCTTACTCCCTGATATCTTAATGTCCTCATTAAGTACAGTCATCAAACATAAGCACTACATGATCGCTTTTTCCCAGACCGAAGTGCTTTTGCGTGTGTGTGTGTGTGTGTGTGTGTGTGCGTACCTTTGGACCAACGTACACAGGTACATACATATACTTTATCATGAAGCCTGACGTTTGAGTTTACACCCACAAGTGCACCCAGCACACACACACACACACACACACACACACACACACACACACACACACACACACACTACAGCCTCCACGATAAACACTTCGACGTCTCCTCCTTCCTCCGTTCTCCATGTGAGATACGATTGCCCCAGAGAGAGAGAGAGAGAGAGAGAGAGAGAGAGAGAGAGAGAGAGAGAGAGAGAGAGAGAGAGAGAGAGAGAGAGAGAGAGAGAGAGAGAGAGAGAGAGAGAGAGAGAGAGAGAGAGAGTAGAGAATAATGTATTCAGGGTTGGCGAACGGAGTCTTGGGCGTTGTTTAAGCGACTGTGCCTTATGTAATGATCACAGGGGGGGACCACTCGCAGCGGTACGTGGTACGACACCACTTGAGAGTAATGGCAACGGTACGTGGTACAAAATACAGACATGGTACACGGAGGGGAGATTTGGATGATAACTACACACACACACACACACGTGGTCTGGTGGCTGCAGCTACTGACCGTAAGTCGACACGGGCCCGCGTGGGTTCGAATCCTGGGAGAAGCATTCGGCCCACGGCCAGCCCAGCTCTTCATGCTCTCATCGGGGTTGGTTTATAAATAGTATACATATATATATATATATATATATATATATATATATATATATATATATATATATATATATATATATATATATATATATTCTTTTTTATATATATATTCGCCATTTCCCGCGTTAGAGAGGTAGCGTTAAGAACAGAGGACTGAGCCTAAGAGGGAATATCCTCACTTGGCCCCCGTCTTTGTTCCTTCTTTCGGAAAAAGTAAGACGGGAAGGGAGGATTTCCAGCCCCCGCTCCCTCCTCTTTTAAAAAGTCGCCTTCTACGACACGCAGGCAATACGTGGGAAGTATGTTGCTTAAATCCTTTAATGTAAATGTTGCCTTCAGTAACAATAATACTATAAAGAATATCTTAATCAGGAACTCATCAGAAAATTCTCCTAGATGCATCTATAAAGTGCCATTTAGAATTGTGATAAGTTTTATATTGGGCAGACTGGTAAGGATCTTTCTGTTGTACTTAAGCAACATGAATATAGTATAAGAACGGAACAAGAATCAAATGCCTTGTTTAATCATGTTAAAAATTATGATCATTGTATTGACCGGAGTAATGCCATCTCAGTTATTAACCCTGACTCCAGTACCACGAGAAATATCATTGAATCTTCTATTATTAAATACACAAAGAATTAAAATTTTAATAATAGTGATGGTCAATATAAATTGGATAACTTTATTGTTAATAAAATTTGTAAACAATTCACCTTCTTGTCAACATAATAAGTTTATGATACGCTCGTTGTCTGTCTTGGAAAATCGCATGTTTACCAAATAGCGTCCTAAACGTCTCTTCGTTGTATATCAACTGATTGTTATATTTCTCTTTTGTGCCTCCCCTGATGATGTGATTATCACACAAAAGTGCACTTGGGAACTTATCGTGTTTCATTTTCCCCGTGAACTCATAGGAATATACTCGATCACGCGCAAAATTGTGATCCTTTCCATTATATATATATATAGGGGAGAAAGAATACTTCCCACGTATTCCCTGCGTGTCGTAGAAGGCGACTAAAAGGGGAGGGAGCGGGGGGCTGGAAATCCTCCCCTCTCGTTTTTTTTTTAATTTTCCAAAAGAAGGAACAGAGAATTGGGCCAGGTGAGGGTATTCCCTCAAGGCCCAGTCCTCTGTTCTTAACGCTACCTCGCTAATGCGGGAAATGGCGAATAGTTTGAAAGAAAGAAAGAAAGATATATATATATATATATATATATATATATATATATATATATATATATATATATATATATATATATATATATGTGTATAGGGTTAAGAGACGGAGCAATACGATTATAAAACTCTCTCCCCGTAACACAAAAATAGAATCACAGCTACAGATCATCACACACTTAATTGGGAATTGACACTATTTCTAACCTGTGGCCAGAGTCCCACATTAGGAGACCAAAACTGTGTGTTGGCAAACATCACAAAACAGCACTCAAGTATATGGACCAGACAACATCCAGCAAGCTCTTCATATCAGAGATTAGACCAAAAATGCGCTTCTCTGGTTTAGTCACCTCGCTTAAAGAGGCACAAAGAACTAATATAGAAGGTCCAAAGGAGACCAACAACAACAACAACAAAAGTTGGTACCACAACAATAAACAGAGCTGAGTGATAGGGAAAGCCTAAAGGACTTAAACCCGCCCACCAAGGAAGAGAGAAGAGTGAGGGGTGACTTGATCAGAGATGTGGTAACAGAACACCCAGAATGCCATGAGATAATAGCAATGAATAAATATATTAGAACAAATGTAATGAAGACCTTTTACAGTATAAGTATTATGAATGATGAATTAATGAGGTGAATGATGAATTAATCTGATGAATGATAATTGATCTGGTGAATGATGAATTAAGCTGGTGAATAATGAATTAATCTGATGAATGATGAATTAAGCTGGTGAATGATGAATTAATCTGATGAATGATGAATTAAGCTGGTGAATGATGAATTAATCTGATGAATGATGAATTAAGCTGGTGAATGATGAATTAATCTGATGAATGATAAATTGTGCTGATGAATAATGAATTAATCTGATGAATGATGAATTAAGCTGGTGAATGATGAATTAATCTGATAAATGATAAATTAAGCTGGTGAATAATGAATTAATCTGATGAATGATAAATTATGCTGATGAATAACGAATTAATCTGATGAATGATGAATTAATCTGAATAATGAATAACGTACAGAGGGTATGAAAAGTTGGACGATGGTTGAGAGACTTCAAGAGATGGGGGCCCCACAAGCGTAAACCCCCCCTCTTTCTCTCTTCATTTATCTATCTATAAATCTATTTATCTATCTATCTATCAATATATCTACCTGTATCATATGATTATGTAAATACAAATAACTACACACACACGGTTCATCACTACATAAATGGCCTGCGGTTCATCACTACATAAATGGCATGCAGTTCACCACTACATAAATGGCCTGTGGTTCATCACTACATAAATGACCTGCAGTTCACCACTACATAAATGGCCTGCAGTTCACCACAACAAAAACGGCCTGTGGTTCATCACTACAGAAATGGCCTGCGGTTCATCACTACATAAATGGCCTGCGGTTCACCACTACATAAATGGACTGTGGTTCATCACTACACAAATGGCCTGCAGTTCACCACTACAAAAACGGCCTGTGGTTCATCACTACATAAAAGGCCTGTGGTTCATCACTACATAAATGGCATGCAGTTCATCACTACATAAACGGCCTGTGGTTCATCACTACAGAAATGGCTTGCAGTTCACCACTACACAAATGGCCTGCAGTTCACCACTACAAAAACGGCCAGTGGTTCATCACTACAGAAATGGCCTGCGGTTCACCACTACATAAATGGCATGCAGTTCATCACTACATAAACGGCCTGTGGTTCATCAGTACAGAAATGGCCTGCGGTTCACCACTACAGAAATGGCCTGCGGTTCACCACTACATAAATGGCATGCAGTTCATCACTACATAAATGGCCTGTGGTTCATCACCACATAAATGGCCTACGTTTCATCAATATAAATGGCCTGCGGTTCATCACTGCATAAATGGCCTGCGTTTCATCACTATAAATGGCCTACGATTCATCAGCATACATGGTAGGAAAGGCCAAGCCAAGGAGCCTCCCTCAGCGGAGGCAGGGACGGAAGAAAACAGGAAGACGGGACATGGCCCGTTTTTTTTTTCCCAGAACCGGATATTTCCAGGAATCCGGAGCGATGGGAGTTCCAGGTGGATCCTGGAGTGAGGGTGTGTGTGTGTGTGTGTGTGTGTGTGTTATGCGGAGCGTAGGATGATGAGCGACAATGGTATGCGGTCATCCTGGAAAATATAAGACTGTAGACTCTCCTATGGCCATTCTTAATGCTGCCACCACCAGGTCTCTCCTGCCACCACCAGGCCTCTCCTGCCACCACCAGGCCTCTCCTGCCACCACCAGGCCTCTCCTGCCACCACCAGGCCTCTCCTGCCACCACCAGGCCTCTCCTACCACCACCAGGTCTCTCCTGCCACCACCAGGTCTCTCCTGCCACCACCAGGCCTCTCCTGCCACCACCAGGTCTCTCCTGCCACCACCAGGCCTCTCCTGCCACCACCAGGTCTCTTCTACCACCACCAGGTCTCTCCTGCCACCACCAGGCCTCTCCTGCCACCACCAGGCCTCTCCTGCCACCACCAGGTCTCTCCTGCCACAACCAGGCCTCTCCTGCCACCACCAGGCCTCTCCTGCCACCACCAGGCCTCTCCTGCCACCACCAGGTCTCTCCTGCCACCACCAGGCCTCTCCTGCCACCACCAGGCCTCTCCTGCCACCACCAGGCCTCTCCTGCCACCACCAGGTCTCTGCTGCCACCACCAGGCCTCTCCTGCCACCACCAGGCCTCTCCTGCCACCACCAGGCCTCTCCTGCCACCACCAGGTCTCTGCTGCCACCACCAGGCCTCTCCTGCCACCACCAGGCCTCTCCTGCCACCATCAGGCCTCTCCTGCCACCAGCAGGCCTCTCCTGCCAACATGGCATCTGTCAGAGCACAGACACTGTCACCACCACAACCACCACAGTTACCACTACAACCATCACAGTTACCACTACAACCACCACAGTCACCACTACAACCACCACAGTCACCACTACAACCACCACAGTAGCCACTACAACCACCACAGTCACCACTACAACCACCACAGTCACCACTACAACCACCACAGTCACCACTACAACCACCACAGTCACCACTACAACCACCACAGTTACCACTACAACCACCACAGTCACCACCACAACCACCACAGTCACCACCACAACCACCACAGTCACCACTACAACCACCACAGTAGCCACTACAACCACCACAGTCACCACCACAATCACCACAGTCACCACTACAACCACCACAGTCACCACTACAACCACCCCAGTCACCACTACAACCACCACAGTCACCAATACAACCACCATAGTTACCATCACAACCACCACAGTCACCACCACAACTACCACAGTCACCACCACAACCACCACAGTCACCACTACAACCACCACAGTAGCCACTACAACCACCACAGTCACCAATACAACCACCACAGTCACCACTACAATTACCACAGTCACCACTACAACCACCACAGTCACCACTACAACCACCACAGTCACCACTACAACCACCACAGTAGCCACTACAACCACCACAGTCACCAATACAACCACCACAGTCACCACTACAACCACCACAGTCACCACTACAACCACCACAGCTACCACTACAACCACCACAGTCACCACTACAACCACCACAGTTACCACTACAACCACCACAGTTACCACTACAACCACCACAGTCACCACTACAACCACCACAGTTACCACCACAACCACCACAGTCACCACTACAACCACCACAGTTACCACCACAACCACCACAGTCACCACTACAGTTACCAAAGTCACCACTACAACCACCACAGTAGCCACTACAACCACCACAACCACCACAGTCACCACTACAACCACCACAGTCACCACTACAACCACCACAGTTACCACTACAACCACCACAGTCACCACTACAACCACCCCAGTCACCACCATACCAGACTACCATCAACCAAGCAGATCATCCTTGCAACCACACCGTCCTTACCACCACACTACCACCATCACCACACAGTACAACCTGCCACCATATCCTCACCATACCAGTACCATTATCACCACTCACCATACCCTTATTGCCACCACTTCACCACTACCACCATACACACACTGCCATAGCATCACCACTACCACCATACACACACTGCCATAGCATCACCACTACCACAATACACACTGCCATAGCATCACCACTGCCAACACACACACACACACGCATGGCTGACCCAGCGGGTATACGCTGGCCTAACCCTCACTATGGAAGATGAATTGCACGTACTCTGCCCTGAAGACTGATGCACAGTGGCCCAGGCTTGACAGAGGTGTGTGTGTGTGTGTGTGTGTGTGTGTGTGTGTGTGTGTGTGTGTGTGTGTGTGTGTGTGCAGGAGCACTGACCCTCTTCGTGACAGAAACAATCAAATTCTGAGAGACAGTGCAAGAGAGGGACAGGGCTGGAGACAGTGCTAGAGAGAGACAGAGCTGGAGACAGTGCAAGGGACAGCGTTAAAGACAGTGCTACAGACAGACAGGCTAGGGATAGTGGTAGAGACAGCGCTAGACACAGACAGTGTAAGAGACGATGCTGGAGATAGTGCCAGAGACAGTGCTAGAGACAGGAATAGAAGCAGTGCTAGAGACAGTACTAGAGACAGTGTTAGAGACAGACAGTGCTACAGATGGGAAGTTTTTCATTTTCCAGAAAATCGTGACTAGGAAATTCTCTGTTTTCATTACCATGATAATATGTAATCTTGCGACTAGGCTAGACAAGCAAGAATATATATATATATATATATATATATATATATATATATATATATATATATATATATATATATATATATATATATATACGATCAAAATGCATAGGAACGCGCATATATATTCCTATGAGTCCATAGGGAAAATGAAACACGGTAAGTTCCCAAGTGCACTTTCGTGTAATAATCACATCATCAGGGGAGACAAAAGAAAAATATATAACAGTCAGTTGAAATACAACGAAGAGACGCAGCTAGGACGCCATTTGGTAAACATGCGATTGTCCAAGACAGACAACGAGCGTATCATAAACTTATCATGTAGACAAGAAGGTGAATTGTTTACAAATTTTATTAACAATAAAGTTATTTAATTTATATAGACCATCACTAATATCAAGATCATCATTCTTTGTGCATTTGATAATAGAAGTTCAATGATATTTCTCGTGGTACTGGAGTTAGAGTTAATAACTGAGATGGCATTACTCCAGTCAATACAATGATCATAGTTTTTAATGTGATTAAACAAGGCATTTGATTCTTGTCCCGTTCTTAAACTATATTCATGTTGCTTAAATCTAACACAAAGATCCTTACCAGTCTGCCCAACATAAAACTTATCACAATTACTACATGGCACTTTATAGATGCACCCAGAATTTTCTGATGAATTCCTGATTAAGATATTCTTTATAGTATTACTGCTGCTGAAGGCAACATCTACATTAAAGGATTTAAACAACATGGGAAGTAAAGTAAAATTATATATATATATATATATATATATATATATATATATATATATATATATATATATATATATATATATATATATATATACATATATATATATATATATATATATATATATATATATATATATATATATATATATATATATATATATATATATATATATATATATATTTAATGAGAATGATGAACAGGAGAAAAATATCAAGATGGGCCACTAAGTAGCAAGATTAGCCATGCATGCAGAGTAGTGCAAATGTTTTCTTGGTCAAATTAGTACCCGCATGGGGGCTAGAAAAACAAGGAGGTACAAGTTTGTGGAGCAGAAGAAAGAAAGATTCTGAGCCATTATATCATGGTATCAGTACCATTAAGTCATCCAGGGTCACTGGTAGTGCACGTACCATCAAGGTCGGATCTCCTCTCGACGTCGAATGGTGTAGAAGTTGAAGACACAAATCTGGAGGGTCGTTCGCGAGAGGCGATCGTGTTGTGGCGCTGGGATGGAAACGGAAAGAAGAGGAGGGTTGGGTGGTGTGTCCGGCTTACAGGGATCAGGCAGAACGATTCAGGGAAAGTGGGATATAATCGTAAGACGAAATACGAACCGCTGGGATGTGCGCTCCCAGGCTCAGCTGTGGGACGTGCGCTCCCAGGCTCAGCTGTGGGACATGCGCTCCCAGGCTCAGCTCTGAGACTTGAGGGGAAGAAATTGACTACACAATCTGGGAAACGTGAAAAATGTGTAGATTGGTTCTGTTAAACGATTCAGGAGGTCCCTGCTGGGCAAGGGTCCACTAATATTCAGGAGGTCCCTGCTAGGCAAAGGTCCACTAATATTAAGGAGGTCCCTGCTAGGGAAGGGTCCACTAATATTCAGGAGTCCCTGCTAGGCAAGGGTCCACTGATATTCAGGAGGTCCCTGCTAGGCAGGAGTCCACTAATATTCAGGAGGGCCCTACTAGGCAAGGGTCCACTAATATTCAGGAGGTCCCTGCTAGGCAAGGGTTTATTAATATTCAGGAGGTCCCTACTAGGCAAGGGTCTATCAATATTCAGGAGGTCCCTGCTAGGGAAGGATCCATTAATATTTCCCTTCCTCACTGACCTACAACTAGCGCGCAGGTCACCTCACCCACAATGTTAGGGACGAGAGGAGATTATCAGCCATGGAAATGACGAATCCCTTACCAGATCTCAGCGAAAGAAGGTAGGCTAAGACATGCTGTGAAAAAGAAGATATTCTGGCAATATCAGACCCGGCACTTCCTTTAACAGATCTAGGAACGACGGGGGATACTTCTACCAACATACGGAAAGAGGGAAAGGCCTAAGGAGTGAAGGAAGGAAGGAAGGAAGGATCAAAGGAGTAAACCTTCCCCTTCCTTCCCCGAGATACAAACCAGAACGAAGATGACACAAGCAAGTGACATGGATGAGGGCGGACGCTGGCAGCCCCGAACGCCAAGTCTAAAAGCCAATTTACCCGAAGGAACTCCCAGCACTTGACCAAACTGGGAGGAGAGCGACACCCACGGCAATACTATAACATAAAATTCAGAGCACGAAAAAAAAAGAAGGGGATGGGGGGTTTGGGAGGGGGGATATGGAGAACCAAGACCCCGGACAAGGTTCATGCGCCGGATGTTATCTCACCATTTGTACCCAAAGAATGCGCAAAAACTCCCCGAGACACACCGCTTGGGATGTTGCTCAATAGAATGAACGGGGAAAAAACGTACTTACGGCCAAGACAAGGTGATTAGGGAAGTAACCCCGAAATTCGGACCTGTGTCATTAGCAAGCGTGGGTCTGTGTGAAGGTACTAGACGAGATAATCAGGGGGGAAAAAAAAAGACATATTACTATTTGCTGGGTAAGAAGGGCTAAAGTGAGGGACAAATTGTATGCGAAGGAAGGGAAAATAGAGACAAAACTTTTGGCTCTTGGAACTCGTCTACGTGAAGATTCATTGAATAATAAAAGGGAGATGGACGGGCGGAATGTGATTTCCCGATCTGCTAGACGACCACTGAAGATTACTAAAGATGCAGACCCATGCCAGAAGTCGGGGGAGGGGACTTAGATTACCAATGTCGAGAAAACACACATATAAATCAGCCGCCTTTTTCAGACTGAAGGGAAAGTGCAAGTGGGGGTCGACTTCAGGACTCGGTGCTGGGACCAGCGCTGCTGTTTCTGATTTATGTAAATGACTTACCAGTTGGATTTGAATCGTATCTGAATATGTTTGCCGACGATACCTTACTCATGAATGAGGTGGAAAGCATACGCGAGTGCAGTCAGGCGCGACGAGAACCAGATAAAATGCTGCAGTGGTCAGACAAAAATGATTAATGAAATGCAACCCAAACAAGTGTAAAGTAATGAAGGAATGAAAAGGTGAATGCATACATGACCCTGGGAAACGCACGAGCGAATTTATATATATATATATATATATATATATATATATATATATATATATATATATATATATATATATATATATATATATATATATATATATATATATATATATATATATATATATATATATATATATATATATATATATATATATATATATTCCTATGAGTCCATGGGGAAAATGAAACACGATAAATTCCCAAGTGCACTTTCATGTAATAATCACATCATCAGGGGAGACACAAGAAAGAAATATAACAGTCAGTTGATAAACAACGAAGAGACGTAGCTAGGACGCCATTTGGTAAACAAGTGATTGAACAATCGCATGTTTACCGAATGACGTCCTAGCTACGTCTCTTCGTTGTATATCAATTGACTGTTACATATCTCTCTTGTGTCTCCCCTGATGATGTGATTATTGCACGAAAGTGCACTTGGAAACTTATCATCGTGTTTCATTTGCCCCGTGGACTCATAGGAATATACTTGGTCACGCGCAAAATTGTGATCCTTTCCAATATTTTTTTTTTCATTTATTATACTTTGTCACTGTCTCCCGCGTTAGCGAGGTAGCGCAAGGAAACACACGAAAGAATGGCCCAACCCGCCCACATACACATGTATATACATACACGTCCACACACGCACATATACATACCTATACATCTCAACGTATACATATATACACACACACAGACATATACATATATACACATGTACATAATCTATACTGTCTGCCCTTATTCATTCCCGTCGTCACCTCGCCACACATGAAATAACAACTCTCTCGCAGAGACCAAGCTAGGACGCCATTTGTGTATATAATAATTGATACAGCAGGAGCAAAAACATGCCATCATCGTGGCCATCTGGGATGAGAGAGATGAATATCATAAGGCACTAGTTATGGAAGAGGTCTTTTGGGCTCTTAATGCCGGAATGGCTACAGGAAGAAGGAGAGGCCAAAGGAAGAGTATGTCGCAGTTTCCATTGTTCCAGGAGAGAAAAAGGGTGTCCTAGCGGCCAGTCCTCGTCAGGCTGGTTTCCACAACAAAAAAAGAGTGCAGGAGGCAGCAACAGCCAACTGCGTGCAGGGGTCAAGGCCTGAGTGATTTGGACACTCAAACAGCTCACGAGAGAAGTGGCCCAAATAATACCTATACAAGGGAGAGAGAGAGAGAGAGAGAGAGAGAGAGAGAGAGAGAGAGAGAGAGAGAGAGAGAGAGAGAGAGAGAGAGAGAGAGAGAGAGAGAGAGAGAGAGAGAGAGAGAGAGAGAGAGAGAGAGAGAGAAGAGCGCAACAGAGAGAGAGAGAGAGAGAGAGAGAGAGAGAGAGAGAGAGAGAGAGAGAGAGAGAGAGAGAGAGAGAGAGAGAAGAGCGCAACGCGACGGCGGAGGGAAAGAGATGGTAGCAGGGACGTGACGAACGGGAGAGTTAACACGGTGCAAGGCTTCTGACTCCACCCACTGTGGCTCCTCCATACCAAGGAGAATACGGCAGCTACTCAGTGGAGAAATAGATTCCCAATCCCAGCGTTGCCGGGAGCAGATTGTGTAATGCTTATTATGTGGGGTTTCCAGGAGGGAGTACAGAGCAGACACGGTTGGCATAACACGTTTGCTGTCGTTGCATGTTGCGATTCACTTGGTCTGAGTGCAGTTGTGGGAAACGAGAGAGATGTAGGAAGATAAGGGCAAAGTTCACGGTTTTCCACCACTGAATTTGAAACAGATGACTTACTGCTTTCCTGCCTAGATATGACATGATTAAGAGAAGGTGTATGTTCAGTGAAAGAAAAAGGCAAGTACTGGAGAGACGAGAGGAAATGCAAAGTAAGATAATGTACAATGGTATCATCGGCGCAAGAGAAAACGGGGTCAGAAGTTGAGGAAAAGTCCTTTACAGAGAGAAGAAAGAGGGTTGGCGATCGAACCCACAGAATCCTTTGAAACACCAATGATGAACGGATAAGAAGGGGTAAGTCGCTCCATCAACGTCTACCGCGATGGAACGGCCAACAGGGAGGACGCTGTGCAGTTGAGAACAGAGAGGAGAGGAAAAACCAATGGATGGAAGTTTTCCGAAAAAGGAAAGACTTACGTCATACCTTATCAAAGGCTTTGGCGAAGCTGACGGTAAACATAAAAGTTTCACACAAGTCCTCAAACAGGAGAAACAGTGATGAGTCGTCACAAAGACCACCAGAAGACCTTTGAACACAAGAGCCTTATTTGGGTACTTGAAGCAAACGGAAAAAGACTCTTAAAGAGTCTATTATTTCGTGCTATAATAAGCACAAACACCACCCTTGTGGCGGACACGATGACATAGAATGTAGTCAGAGATTTGATAGTGCGCAGGAGAGGCAGCCGTGCACAGGCTGCGACTTTCTGAGAGGAAACTGCCTTCATGTACATGAAAAACATCTTTGTGGAGAAATTCACAACACATGAGCGACCCGTGCTTGAAGACTGATAAGCAGCCAGGCCTCCTATCCTGAGCAAAGAAAAGACGTACATGAAGTGGAGCCAATGGACCAGCGTCGAAAGCGTTGCAAAAACTAAGAGGCGTAAGTAACGAGATGGAAGAGGGAACTCCCCGAGCCTTCGACACTGAAGAGAAAGAGAACAATGAAAGAGACATAATAGCCGCCATTAAATTTCAATGAATGTACGAACGATGATGTTAATTCTATCATTATTATATATATTTTTTTTTTGAGGGTGGCCGCATACAGAGGTACGGTACTTTGCACCACAACCAGGAAAAAAAAAAAAAAGGATCGAGAGAACTGTCCAAAGGGACGGGCGGACTTATCTCTTCAGCATGGGGACATGTGGAACAAGCAGACTGAAGAGGAGTTAAATGCTGATAGCCCTGAGGAGATTCGAAAGTCTGTCTGACAAAATGTGAAGCAAAGTGATGGACCCACGATAGCAAAGCCTGTTCCCAATATGCGCAATTAAGTAATCACAATTATGTAATCACATACGCACACAAAAATATAAATATAGATAATTATAAATGTGAATGTAGGTTTGCGGCAGGGGTGTGTGATGTCTCCATGGTTGTTTAATTTGTTTATGGATGGGGTTGTTAGGGAGGTAAATGCAAGAGTTTTGGAAAGAGGGGCAAGTATGAAGTCTGTTGGGGATGAGAGAGCTTGGGAAGTGAGTCAGTTGTTGTTCGCTGATGATACAGCGCTGGTGGCTGATTCATGTGAGAAACTGCAGAAGCTGGTGACTGAGTTTGGTAAAGTGTGTGGAAGAAGAAAGTTAAGAGTAAATGTGAATAAGAGCAAGGTTATTAGGTACAGTAGGGTTGAGGGTCAAGTCAATTGGGAGGTGAGTTTGAATGGAGAAAAACTGGAGGAAGTGAAGTGTTTTAGATATCTGGGAGTGGATCTGGCAGCGGATGGAACCATGGAAGCGGAAGTGGATCATAGGGTGGGGGAGGGGGCGAAAATTCTGGGGGCCTTGAAGAATGTGTGGAAGTCGAGAACATTATCTCGGAAAGCAAAAATGGGTATGTTTGAAGGAATAGTGGTTCCAACAATGTTGTATGGTTGCGAGGCGTGGGCTATGGATAGAGTAGTGCGCAGGAGGATGGATGTGCTGGAAATGAGATGTTTGAGGACAATGTGTGGTGTGAGGTGGTTTGATCGAGTGAGTAACGTAAGGGTAAGAGAGATGTGTGGAAATAAAAAGAGCGTGGTTGAGAGAGCAGAAGAGGGTGTTTTGAAGTGGTTTGGGCACATGGAGAGAATGAGTGAGGAAAGATTGACCAAGAGGATATATGTGTCGGAGGTGGAGGGAACGAGGAGAAGAGGGAGACCAAATTGGAGGTGGAAAGATGGAGTGAAAAAGATTTTGTGTGATCGGGGCCTGAACATGCAGGAGGGTGAAAGGAGGGCAAGGAATAGAGTGAATTGGAGCGATGTGGTATACCGGGGTTGACGTGCTGTCAGTGGATTGAATCAAGGCATGTGAAGCGTCTGGGGTAAACCATGGAAAGCTGTGTAGGTGTGTATATTTGCGTGTGTGGACGTATGTATATACATTTGTATGGGGGTGGGTTGGGCCATTTCTTTCGTCTGTTTCCTTGCGCTACCTCGCAAACGCGGGAGACAGCGACAAAGTATAATAAAATAAATATAAAATAAATTATATATGTATTATACATATATATATATATATATATATATATATATATATATATATATATATATATATATATATATATATATATATATTCCATACTTGATTGCCGTTTTCCGCATTTGCGAGGTAACGCCTGAACAGACGAAGAATAGGTCGTACTAGCTCACGCTTATTCTCTCGTTGTCTTTTGAAAAGAACAGAAATCACAAACACCCATCCATACCCAGGCTCCACAGAACCTTCCATGCCTACCCGTACCTCACACTCCCTGGTTCAGTCCACTGACAGAACGTCGACCCCAGTATACCACATCGTTCCAATCCACTCCATCCTAGGCACGCCTTTCAACTTCCAGCATATTCATGCCCCGATCACTTAAAATCTTTTTCACTCCATCCTTCCACCTCCCATTTGGTCACCCACTTCTCCTCGTTCCCTCCAGCTCTGACACGACACATATATCTTTTGTGTCAACCTCTCCTCACTCATTCTCTCTATATGTCTAAACCATTTCAGCACATCCTCTTCAGATTTCTTAACCACACTCATTTCATTATCGCACTTCTCTATTACCCTTTTATTATTCATTCCATTAAACCACCTCACACCACACACTGTCCTCATGCATTCATGTTCAACACACCCACCCTCCACCGCAAATCCTCGTCTATAGCCCATGCCTTGCATCCATATCATATTGTTGGGATTACTATACTTTCAAATATACCCATATTTTGCCCCTTCCACACATCCTTCAATGCACTCAGAACTTCCGCCCCCTCATCCACCCTATGATTCGCATCTGCAACCAGTCCTGTGTCATCAAGCAAACAACAAATGACTCGTTTCCCAGGTTCACTTATATCCAATAAACCTCACAGTCGCCCCTCTCACCAAGACTCTTGCATTTATCTCCACCATCTCATCTATCAACAAAACAAACAAACATGGTTACAACACACACACCTGCCGGAGATCAACCTTCACTTGGAACCAACTCTTCTCTTCTCTTATTACTTGCACACATACCTTACACCCTTGATGAAAACTTCTCATTGCTGCCAGCTGCTTCCCTACCACGCCATATATTCTTAACACCTTCCGCACGCCATCTCTATCAACTCCAAAATATGCTTTCTGCAGATCCAGAAATGCTGCATACATCTTCTACCACTTCTGAAACCGCACTAATCTTCCCCTAATCTGATGCTGAGCAACGCCTTCATCCTCTCAATCAATACCCTGCCATACAACTTCCCAGATATACTCAACAAACATATGCCTCTGTAGTTTGAACACTCACTTGTAACCCCCTTCCCTACACACAGTGGCACTATAAATGCATTCCACCTATCTAAACATTAATTGAAAATCCTAAATAACCAATCAACAACACAGTCACCCCCTTGTGAAATTCAACTGCAATACCGTCCACTCTAGCGGCATTGCCACACTTCATCTTACGCAGAGCTTTCACCACGTCTTCCCTCTTCACCAAACCACCCTCCATGATTCTCTCACTTCGCATACCATGCCGACCCACTCCATTACTCACTCCATCTCCTCCTCACTTCATTACTCCCAATACCATCTCCCTGTTTGCCCCCTTAACCGATGTTCCCATTTGTTCTCTTATTTTCCGCATGCTATTAGCCTCCTTCCAAATCACATCATTCACCTTTGTTCCTTTCTCTTGATATCCTGCTGCTTTCCCTTATTCATCTCCCAATCATTTGCACTCCTTCCCAGTAAGTAACACCCGTATACTTCTTTTCTCTCTTTCACTAGCAACTTTACTTCATCCAACCACTACTAACCCGTTTTCATCTGCCCATCTCCCACATTTTGCATGCTACACGCATCTATCATACATGCCAACACTGCTTCTCTAAATACCTTCCATTCCTCATCCACTCCCCTTGTATCGTTTATCCACCTTTTGTCATTTTACACTCAATCTCTCGTGGTATTTCTTCACATAAGTCTCTTTTTCAGCTCATTTACTATCACCACTCTCTTCTCCCCCATAACGTATCCTCTTTTAACAGCAAAGAACTCCGCAAGCTGTTCACCATTTTCATTCACAATACTGAATACTCTATTCTCCCTCTCCACCACCCAGTATCCCAACTACCACATTACTCACCTTCGCATTTAAATCACCCATCACTAATACCCGGTCTCTTGCATCAACAGTGCTGACAGTCACTCAGCTGTTCCCAAAAGACTTATCTCTCATAATCTTTCTTCTCATGGCCAGGTGCATAAGCACTAGCAATCACCCATTTCTCGCAATCTACTTTCATTTTCACTCACATCAGTATAGAGCTTACTTCCTTACACACTCACACAACTTCGGCTTCAGGAGTAGTGCTACCCCTTCCTTAGCTCCCAATCTCTCAGAAACCCCTGACTTTGCTCCTAGGACATTTCCAACCCCTTCAGCTTTGTTTCATTCAGAGGCAAATCATCCAAGTTCCTTTCCACAAATATACTATCTCTCTTTTCATCTTAGTTGGACTCACACATGTCTAAACAACCCAATCTGAGCCTTCGAGCTGGGATGAGCACTCCGCTCTTAGCTCCTTCTTCTACTCCACATTTACGAAATCGAAATACGAAAAGGGGAAGGTCTCCAGCCCTCATCTCCCGCACCCCTTTACTCACCTCTTACGACACGCAGGGAATACGAAGCTACAATTCTTTCTCTAAAACCCAAGGATATATATATATATATATATATATATATATATATATATATATATATATATATATATATATATATATATATATATGTGTACGTGTAGGAAGAGAGGAAAGTGATTGGTTCTCAGTGAATGTAGGTTTGCGGCAGGGGTGTGTGATGTCTCCATGGTTGTTTAATTTGTTTATGGATGGGGTTGTAAGGGAGGTAAATGCAAGAGTCCTGGAAAGAGGGGCAAGTATGAAGTCTGTTGGGGATGAGAGAGCTTGGGAAGTGAGTCAGTTGTTGTTCGCTGATGATACAGCGCTGGTGGCTGATTCATGTGAGAAACTGCAGAAGCTGGTGACTGAGTTTGGTAAAGTGTGTGGTAGAAGAAAGTTGAGAGTAAATGTGAATAAGAGCAAGGTTATTAGGTACAGTAGGGGTGAGGGTCAAGTCAATTGGGAGGTGAGTTTGAATGGAGAAAAACTGGAGGAAGTGAAGTGTTTTAGATATCTGGGAGTGGATCTGTCAGCGGATGGAACCATGGAAGCGGAAGTGGATCATAGGGTGGGGGAGGGGGCGAAAATTTTGGGAGCCTTGAAAAATGTGTGGAAGTCGAGAACATTATCTCGGAAAGCAAAAATGGGTATGTTTGAGGGAATAGTGGTTCCAACAATGTTGTATGGTTGCGAGGCGTGGGCTATGGATAGAGATGTGCGCAGGAGGATGGATGTGCTGGAAATGAGATGTTTGAGGACAATGTGTGGTGTGAGGTGGTTTGATCGAGTAAGTAACGTAAGGGTAAGAGAGAGGTGTGGAAATAAAAAGAGCGTGGTTGAGAGAGCAGAAGAGGGTGTTTTGAAATGGTTTGGGCACATGGAGAGAATGAGTGAGGAGAGATTGACCAAGAGGATATATGTGTCGGAGGTGGAGGGAACGAGGAGAAGAGGGAGACCAAATTGGAGGTGGAAAGATGGAGTGAAAAAGATTTTGTGTGATCGGGGCCTGAACATGCAGGAGGGTGAAAGGAGGGCAAGAAATAGAGTGAATTGGAGTCATGTGGTATACAGGGGTTGACGTGCTGTCAGTGGATTGAAGCAAGGCATGTGAAGCGTCTGGGGTAAACCATGGAAAGCTGTGTAGGTATGTATATTTGCGTGTGTGGACGTGTGTATGTACATGTGTATGGGGGGGGGGGGTTGGGCCATTTCTTTCGTCTGTTTCCTTGCGCTACCTCGCAAACGCGGGAGACAGCGACAAAGTATAAAAAAAAAAAAAAAAAATATATATATATATATATATGCTTCTAGAGAATTCAAAGCAACCTGTATATATTTTTACTCGCCCACGCTCTGTGCTTCAGGCACATCATTCGTTTGGTACAGACATAAATCACCAGCTGCGGGAGCGGAGTATGGTATGATGGATTCCAATAAACCAGTTATCGCCAGTGGAGTCATCATGTCATTGTTTTATATGTCCATTGGGAATATGTCCCTCCTCCCTTCCCTCCTCAACTTCCCTTGCGCCCACACGAACCTCACCAGCTCTCCCCCTTCACCCCATTCGTCCATCTCCACCTCCACTTCTTCTCTCCTCCCTCAACCCCCCACAACTTTCCCCTTAGGGTATCCAGGCGGCTGTCAGTGTCTTCCTGTCAGTGACAGACAATGGGTGTGTGTGTGTGTGTGTGTGTGTGTGTGTGTGTGTGTGTGTGTGTGTGTGTGTGTGTGTGAGTGTGAGGCGGAGGTCACATGGGTGCTTTGGGGGTAGCGCGACCTCGGTACGTTTCAAGTAAGGAGTTACTTGGTATGCAAAGTGTAACCTCGGTCCACCACCAGCCCAGCCCAACACTCTCTCTCTCTCTCTCTCTCTCTCTCTCTCTCTCTCTCTCTCTCTCTCTCTCTCTCTCTCTCTCTCTCTCTCGTGTCATGTTAAACCTGGCCCGGGCCTCTGCCAGTGTTATGTGGTCTATGTGTCATGTGGGGGCCTGGTCCAGCGCCCCTACAAGTGTTATGTGGAACCTGGTCCAGCGCCCCTACCAGTGTTATGTGGTCTTGTAACCGGTTGTGATGTGTATTACCCATCACCAGCATCTACAACATACCACAACCAGACACCATCACCATCACCAAGCACCCACTCTACTACCACCACCACCACAACCACCATCGACAGGCACCAGTACCTCTCGCTACCACCACTACTGCAATTACCACAAGCTCATCTTCCCCTGCCATCAACAACCACTACGATTAGAAATGACTCTTCCTATATCACAACTACCCAGCTAAACTATCCATTACCACCACAACTATCTGCCACCATTACCACACATCGTTACTACCTGTACCACACATCACCACACTAATAGTTCACAATCACTGACATCACCAACCACAAACATTAGCAACCACTACTCCTACCACCTACCACTACTTACATTTTCCAACTACCACTACAACCATCTACACCATTAATGGCGACAACAACTATCACCTTTACCACTTCTTTCTCTTTTTTTCACTTACTTTCCCATAAAATTTACATGATATATTTTTTTCCATATTTCAAGGCATTTCTTCTCCATTTTTATCTTTCCTTCAGACAGTTGAGCCGGAGGGAGAGGTGGGATGGGGTAGATGCCATCTGGTCTACTAACCTGTTTCCACCACAATCCACAAAACTACAGATAACTTCGTCGAGAACCATTAGGTCCTCTGTATCTGTAACTACCAACCATCACTCTCAGTGGTCAACCATCACCACCAATTAGTGCATTAACGAACATCATCACTATTGGTGCTTACCACCATTTATCATCACTACCACACCTCACCACCAATCGTTGTAAACCCCACCAATCACCCATCTACAGCCCTCACGTGCCATCATCCACTGACAAATCCACCCACTCCACACACACCCACCTACCACCACCCACTTAACAAGCAACAGCCAATCAGAAGCCACAACCACTGATTGGCCCATCATTAATATTATTGTCTAGCACTTTTTTCTGTGCATTCGAAGTATAAACTACCTCCCTGTACACTTCTCTGGCGTTGCACTGTACACTTCTCTGGCGTTGCACTGTACACTTCTCTGGCGTTGCACTGTACACTTCTCTATCGCTGTACGGTACACTTCTCTATCGCTGTACTGTACACTTCTCTATCGCAGTACTGTACACTTCTCGATCGCTGTACTGTACACTCCTCTATCGCTGTACGGTACACTTCTCGATCGCTGTACTGTACACTTCTCTATCGCTGTACTGTACACTTCTCTGGCATTGTACTGTACACTTCTCGAT
>NC_092231.1:36896285-36901285 GCF_036320965.1 Panulirus ornatus | reverse complement strand
GTTCGAACCAATGTCCAGCCACCACCACCACCACAACGCCGTGGTCCACCATTCCACGGAAGCACCCAAGGGGCACCAGGTGGTCGTGAAGGGTCAGGTCAAAGTTCATGCGATCATACCCAAGGGTCGTACTGTCGTGCTCACTATCCCTTTGACTTTCATCACCATCAAAATTACTCTAATCAGCACATGAACACCCTCACCATCACCCCATCACCTATCAACACCTTCACCATCACTTCCATCATCGTTACCATCACCATCAACACCCTCACCATCACTTCCATCATCGTTACCATCACCATCAACACCCTCACCATCACTTCCATCATCGTCACCATCACCATCAACACCCTCACCATCACTTCCATCATCGTCACCATCACCATCAACACCCTCACCATCACCCTATCAACGTCACCATCACCATCACCCCAACATCGTCACCATCACCATCCACACCCTCACCATCACCCTATCATCGTCACCATCACCATCCACACCCTCACCATCACCCTATCATCGTCACCATCACCACCCTCACCATCACCCTATCATCGTCACCATCACCATCCACACCCTCACCATCACCCTATCATCGTCACCATCACACCCTCACCATCACCCCATCATCATCACCATCACCACCCTCACCATCACCCCTATCATCGTCACCCTCACCATCACCCTTATCATCGTCACCATCAACACCCTCACCATCACCCCAACATCGTCACCCTCACCATCCACACCCTCACCATCACCCCCATCATCATCACCATCCACACCCTCACCATCACCCTTATCATCGTCACCATCACCATCCACACCCTCACCATCACCCTTATCATCGTCACCCTCACCATCACCCCCATCATCATCACCATCCACACCCTCACCATCACCCTTATCATCGTCACCATCACCATCCACACCCTCACCATCACCCCTATCATCGTCACCATCACCATCCACACCCTCACCATCACCCCAACATCGTCACCATCACCATCCACACCCTCACCATCACCCCCATCATCATCACCATCACCATCCACACCCTCACCATCACCCCCATCATCATCACCATCCACACCCTCACCATCACCCTATCATCGTCACCATCCACACCCTCACCATCACCCTATCATCGTCACCATCAACACCCTCACCATCACCCCATCATCATCACCATCACCATCACCACCCTCACCATCACCCCTATCATCGTCACCCTCACCATCACCCTTATCATCGTCACCATCAACACCCTCACCATCACCCCAACATCGTCACCCTCACCATCCACACCCTCACCATCACCCCCATCATCATCACCATCCACACCCTCACCATCACCCTTATCATCGTCACCATCACCATCCACAACCTCACCATCACCCTTATCATCGTCACCATCACCATCCACACCCTCACCATCACCCCCATCATCATCACCATCCACACCCTCACCATCACCCTTATCATCGTCACCATCACCATCCACACCCTCACCATCACCCCTATCATCGTCACCATCACCATCCACACCCTCACCATCACCCTTATCATCGTCACCATCACCATCCACACCCTCACCATCACCCCCATCATCATCACCATCCACACCCTCACCATCACCCTTATCATCGTCACCATCACCATCCACACCCTCACCATCACCCCTATCATCGTCACCCTCACCATCACCCTTATCATCGTCACCATCAACACCCTCACCATCACCCCAACATCGTCACCCTCACCATCCACACCCTCACCATCACCCCCATCATCATCACCATCCACACCCTCACCATCACCCTTATCATCGTCACCATCACCATCCACACCCTCACCATCACCCCCATCATCATCACCATCCACACCCTCACCATCACCCTTATCATCGTCACCATCACCATCCACACCCTCACCATCACCCCAACATCGTCACCATCACCATCCACACCCTCACCATCACCCCCATCATCATCACCATCACCATCCACACCCTCACCATCACCCCCATCATCATCACCATCCACACCCTCACCATCACCCCATCATCGTCACCATCACCATCACCCCAATATCGTCACCATCACCATCAACACCTTCACCATCACTTTCATCATCGTCACCATCACCATCCACACCCTCACCATCACCATATCATCTTCACCATCCACACCCTCACCATCACCCCATCATCGTCACCATCACCATCCACACCCTCACCATCACCCCAACATCGTCACCATCACCATCCACACCCTCACCATCACCCCCATCATCATCACCATCCACACCCTCACCATCACCCCATCATCGTCACCATCACCATCACCCCAATATCGTCACCATCACCATCAACACCTTCACCATCACTTTCATCATCGTCACCATCACCATCCACACCCTCACCATCACCCTATCATCTTCACCATCCAAACCCTCACCATCATCATCGTCACTATCATCATCATCATCATCAGGTGGTGGCACTAACCACAGCCGGCAGCTGGCACTAAGGCTTCCCTAACAACATTAATGACCAGGACGGCATTGACAGATGGTGAAAGCTGGATGGCATGGCTGGGGAATACCTGATCAGCTGGTGGTGAGAGTCCGCAGCTGGTGGCGGCGCTGGAGAAGGGGCCCACCAGAATATTACAGATGGTACCGAAGGGAATCTACAGATGGTATACACAGCTGGTGGAGAGGGGAAGTGAGATTGCTTCCCCAGTCATTTGAGAAGCGCAATCAGATGGCGTGTAGCTTTGTTTGTTTGTTTGTTTGCTGGTCACTTCTCAAGGGAGAGGTCCTTGAGGCTTACGGTACTTTCCCTACGTGCATATGGCACTGCCCAGAAGGTCAAGGGCAGTGGCCAAGTGCTCTCCAAAAGAGGCAGTGACCCAGAGACCTTCTGCCAAAGATGGTGGCCAAGGAAAGTGACCAAGGACATTCCCGGCAGAGGCAATGGTCTGAAACTTCCCTCTAAAAGGCGGTGGTCAGAAACTCCCTGCCAGAGACAATGGTCAGAAACCCTCCTGGGAAAGGCGGTGGTCAGAAACTCCCTGCCAGAGACAATGGTCAGAAACCTTCCTTGGAAAGACTGTGGTTAGAAACTCCCTGCCAGAGACAATGGTCAGAAACCCTCCTGGGAAAGGCGGTGGTCAGAAACTCCCTGCCAAAGACAATGGTCAGAAACCTTCCTTGGAAAGACTGTGGTTAGAAACTCCCTGCCAGAGACAATGGTCAGAAACCCTCCTGGGAAAGGCGGTGGTCAGAAACTCCCTGCCAAAGACAATGGTCAGAAACCTTCCTTGGAAAGACTGTGGTTAGAAACTCCCTGCCAGAGACAATGGTCAGAAACCCTCCTGGGAAAGGCGGTGGTCAGAAACTCCCTGCCAAAGACAATGGTCAGAAACCTTCCTTGGAAAGACTGTGGTTAGAAACTCCCTGCCAGAGACAATGGTCAGAAACCCTCCTGGGAAAGGCGGTGGTCAGAAACTCCCTGCCAAAGACAATGGTCAGAAACCTTCCTTGGAAAGACTGTGGTTAGAAACTCCCTGCCAGAGACAATGGTCAGAAACCCTCTTGGGAAAGGCGGTGGTCAGAAACTACACCAGGTACACGTGAGATACGGCCAGGGCTGAAGCAATGGCCAGTTATAGAGATAACGACCTCATCAGTACGGCACTGGTACTGACCTCAGTCTAGTACTGGTATTGACCTCAGTCTAGTACTGGTATTGACCTCAGTCTAGTACTGGTACTGACCTCAGTCTAGTACTGGTATTGACCTCAGTCTAGTACTGGTATTGACCTCAGTCTAGTACTGGTATTGACCTCAGTATAGTATTACTATACTGAGGTCAATTGACCTCAGTCTAGTACTGGCATTGACCTCAGTATAGTACTGGTGTTGACCTCAGTCTAGTACTGGTACTGACCTCAGTCTAGTACTGGTATTGACCTCAGTATAGTACTGGTATTGACCTCAGTCTAGTACTGGTACTGACCTCAGTCAAGTACTGGTATTGACCTCAGTTTAGTACTGGTACTGACCTCAGTCTAGTACTGGTATTGACCTCAGTCTAGTACTGGTACTGACCTCAGTCTAGTACTGGTATTGACCTCAGTCTAGTACTGGTATTGACCTCAGTCTAGTACTGGTATTGACCTCAGTCTAGTACTGGTATTGACCTCAGTCTAGTACTGGCATTGACCTCAGTCTAGTACTGGTACTGACCTCAGTCTAGTACTGGTATTGACCTCAGTATAGTACTGGTATTGACCTCAGTCTAGTACTGGTATTGACCTCAGTCTAGTACTGGTATTGACCTCAGTATAGTATTACTATACTGAGGTCAATTGACCTCAGTCTAGTACTGGCATTGACCTCAGTATAGTACTGGTGTTGACCTCTGTCTGGTACTGGTACTGACCTCAGTATAGTACTGGTATGACCTCAGTATAACACAGGTACTGACCTCAGTATAACACAGGTACTGACCTCAGTATAACACAGGTACTGACCTCAGTATAACACAGTCACTGACCTCAGTATAACACAGGTACTGACCTCAGTATAACACAGGTACTGACCTCAGTATAACACAGGTACTGACCTCAGTATAACACAGTCACTGACTTCAGTATAACACAGGTACTGACCTCAGTATAACACAGGTACTGACCTCAGTATAAGACAGGTACTGACCTCAGTATAACACAGGTACTGACCTCAGTATAACACAGGTACTGACCTCAGTATAACACAGGTACTGACCTCAGTACAGTACTGGTACTGACCTCAGTATATCATCGGTCCTGCTCTTCATACAACACATGTATTGACCTCAACCAGCAAGGGCAGGCGAGTCAACGTAAGCAACGTATACAACAGGAGACAAGAACCAAAAATCATCACCAGAGTCATTACGCTAATCCAAATTACCAGCCGTGCGGGGAGGCATAATGAACATGAACCAG
>NC_092231.1:36886285-36893785 GCF_036320965.1 Panulirus ornatus | reverse complement strand
GACCTTTCCAAATGCATTTGAGGTCACTAATGGTGTGCCACAGGGTACTGTCTTGAGACCATCACTCTTCGAGATCTATATATATGACTTTTCACTTTAAAACCATAATATCTGGAACTTCATTATCTGGAAACTATATGTTAGGTTCTGATACTTTAGGAAGTTTACTGAATCTTTATGTCTGGAGCTTGAACTGCTGGATGGAACTCCATATAGCCATATGAACTTCCTTCATGCTGATGTCCTAGCAACTGTGAACATCTTCCAGTAGATAATGACACATTCCAGCATCTGTTGACAGTACCAAGTAGCTATTGACGGCTTCCCGCAGCTTCTGAGAGCCTCCAGCAGCTGTCAAGAGCCTCCAGCTGTTACTTGCCAGCAGCAACTGTTGATAACTCCCAGCAGCTGTCATCGACTGATAACTTCCAGTAGCTGTCAGGAGCCTCCAAAGTTACTTGCCAGCAGCAACTGTTGATAACTTCCAGCAGCTGTCATCGATTGATAATTTCCAGCAGTTGTCAGGAGTCTCCAGCTGTTACTTGCCAGCAGCAACTGTTGATAACTTCCAGTAGCTGTCATCGAGTGATAACTTCCAGCAGTTGTCAGGAGCCTCCAGCTGTTACTTGCCAGCAGCAACTGTTGATAACTTCCAGCAGCTGTCATCGATTGATAACTTCCAGTAGCTGTAAGGAGCCTCCAGCTGTTACTTGCCAGCAGCAGCTGTTGATAACTTCCAGCAGCTGTCATCGATTGATAATTTCCAGAAGCTGTCAGGAGTCTCCAGCTGTTACTTGCCAGCAGCAACTGTTGATAACTTCCAGCAGCTGTCATCGAGTGATAACTTCAAGCAGTTGTCAGGAGCCTCCAGCTGTTACTTGCCAGCAGCAACTGTTGATAACTTCCAGCAGCTGTCATCGACAACCGTCAAAGATTATTCAGAAGTTTAATACCAATGTCTTAATCTGAGGTTCTGGATGAAAAGCTTCTGAAAAGTTCTCTTTTATTTATGTTGTGTGGAGAGACTGTGTATCAGCGTGACAGCCTTTGATTTGGCTGAAGAACAGCGTTCACTTCCCCCATTAGAGACAGCGCAAAGTCCATCTCTCTTTTGATCTTGAGAGCACAGTAAGCTTCTCCTCTTTGCCATAACGTTGGCCTAACCAAGGAGCAGCGTCCACTTCCTTTACGTAAGTAATTAGGAGTCAAAATTCTTTATTAAGGACAGATAGATAAACGAGGCTCTTGTCAGTTTCGACTCCATCTCTAAGGCGTTCCGAAACGCTTCGGTCTATGAAGAACTTCAGTAGATTCTCGAAAATCTTCCTTACTATCAAGTTATGCATACTGATCTAATTTCGAAGACCTACAAAGTGAACTAGTGGTCTGTATCTAACAAGTGATTCAAAGACGTCCATATCTTCTGGAAACACACAAGTATTTATGGTTGTATTTCTACACAGTTTGGACGGGTGATTCGTCTTCTTGTGATTCGAACATTTAAGATCGAAGATTACGTAGGAATCAGAGAAGCTGTTCCTCTTTCACCAGCTGTCTCATTATTACAGTTATTACTTTAATATTGTTTACTTTATTCTATCTCTATCCTATTCTTCATTTCCTCTAACTTTTGTTATCATTATCATCATTATTATTATCATTATCATTATAATTATCATCATTATTATAGCATCATTATCATTATCATTGTTGTTGCTGTTATCATTATCATCATTGAAATCATTATTATCATTTTCATCATTATCAATTATCTTATCATTGTTATAACTATCATTATCATTATTATATCTATCATTGTTATCAGTATCATCACCTAGTGCTTGAAGACCAGACTCCACTCCAAGCAGCGAGTATCGAACCCTCGCTGGTAATGGTCCTTCTGGCTCAGGCCACTGCATCCCATTCTGTCCTCGCGTCTCTCGTTTCGTCTCTGCTGCTTATATAACCACCCGAGGCTTACGTGGGTGCATCTCGAAGTCCCCCTCCTGCTGAGTGGTAGCACATATTGGGTGCTTGGTGATGTGGTAAATCCATTTCGATAACAGCCGTCCCCGTAGGTTAGGGGGATGAGAGAAATTTCAGACAAGGTGATGTGAACGGGTGTCTGAGGTTGGCTGGCTAGGAGAAACATCCTTGATGACGTTACAGTCCTAGGACGTGGTGGCATTACCCGTGAGCACAAAGGAGAGCTATCCTTGATGTGCCATAGCCTGGTCTTTGAACTGACCCCGTGGAGGATCAGTGCACAGGCCACGCCATCATAGGCCTCTGAACTGACCCCCTAGAGGATCAGTGCAGAGGCCACGCCATCATATCCACTGCTCATGATCGAGCTCAAGAGGTCGCTATCATCGTGGCCATGACTGAGCTCAAGAGGTCGCTATCATCGTGGTCATGACTGAGCTCAAGAGGTCGCTATCATCGTGGTCATGACTGAGCTCAAGAGGTCGCTATCATCGTGGTCATGACTGAGCTCAAGAGGTCGCTATCATCGTGGTCATGACTGAGCTCAAGAGGTCGCTATCATCTTGGTCATGACCGAGCTCAAGAGGCCGCTATCATCGTGGACATGACTGAGCTCAAGAGGTCGCTATCATCGAGGTCATGACTGAGCTCAAGAGGTCGCTATCATCTTGGTCATGACTGAGCTCAAGAGGCCGCTATCATCGTGGTCATGACTGAGCTCAAGAGGTCGCTATCATCGTGGTCATGATCGAGCTCAAGAGGTCGCTATCATCGTGGTCATGATCGAGCTCAAGAGGTCGCTATCATCTTGGTCATGACTGAGCTCAAGAGGTCGCTACCATCGTGCTCACGAGGCTGAACGTAGCGACTCTGACATGGCAACACCAGCGAGTGCTTTTGCGAACGACCAATGGGTTACGACGCGTGGAAACCCTGGCGCATTAGTCGGACGGTCGGAAAGAGAGTGAAATTATGATCAGTGCGTCGTCGTACGACCAATGGGAGAGGTCCGTCCGACCATTCACCCGGCCTTCTTGACTGTGTGTGTGTATCGTGGTGGCCTCGCTCGCGCAAGACGCGTACACAACCACTGGCCCACTCGACTCTCCCTAACAAAAACTTGGCAAACTGTATAATCCCGGTGGGTGCGTGCGTGGAGAGGAGAGACAGGCGTATTGTGTGCAAGTTGTGATGCTTCAGCCCAGGCGAGGCAACATTACATACACACCTGCACTTAACCTCAAGCCACACCGCCTCTATGTTCAACACTCAGTCAACTGCATGTGCGTTTCTTGACCCCCCCCCCTCTTGAGCTCTGCGGTACGATCCTTGAGCACGACAGGAACAATCCTTGAGCACGACGGTACGGCCCTTGAGCACGACGGTACGGCCCTTGAGCACGACGGTACAATCCTTGAGCACGACGGTATGGCCCTTGAGCACGACGGTACGGCCCTTGAGCACGACGGTACGGCCCTTGAGCACGACGGTATGATCCTTGAGCACGACGGTACAATCCTTGAGCACGACGGTACGCCCCTGGAGCACGACGGTACGCCCCTGGAGCACGACGGTACGGCCCTTGAGCACGACGGTATGATCCTTGAGCACGACGGTACGGCCCTTGAGCACGACGGTACGGCCCTTGAGCACGACGGTACGATCCTTGAGCACGACAGATACGATCCTTGAGCACGACGGTACAATCCTTGAGCACGACGGTATGGCCCTTGAGCACGACGGTACGGCCCTTGAGCACGACGGTACGATCCTTAAGCACGACGGTACGGCCCTTGAGCACGACGGTACGATCCTTGAGCACGACGGCATGATCCTTGAGCACGACGGTACAATCCTTGAGCACGACGGTACGCCCCTGGAGCACGACGGTACGGCCCTTGAGCACGACGGTGCGGCCCTTGAGCACGACGGTATGATCCTTGAGCACGACGGTACGGCCCTTGAGCACGACGGTACGGCCCTTGAGCACGACGGTACAATCCTTGAGCACGACGGTACGGCCCTTGAGCACGACGGTACGGCCCTTGAGCACGACGGTACAATCCTTGAGCACGACGGTACGGCCCTTGAGCACGACGGTATGATCCTTGAGCACGACGGTACAATCCTTGAGCACGACGGTACGCCCCTGGAGCACGACGGTACGGCCCTTGAGCACGACGGTACGGCCTTTGAGCACGACGGTATGATCCTTGAGCACGACGGTACGGCCCTTGAGCACGACGGTACGGCCATCTCTGAACAACAGTAAGGCCCTTCAGTACCACGGCCTTACCTCTGACCCGACCCTCAAGCTTCAGGTCACAGACGGCCAGACCAATGTGCTCAGGGGTCGTGCCTTTGCGCACACAAGCCGTACCGCTGAGCCTCATAGGGCTAATACTTCTCCATGATCCGTGGAATTATTAGTCGCCAAGGCTGTAATGATCAATTTCTGGGACTAGCGTACAGTCGATGGTGTTGGCTACGTCGTGAGGGAGGGAGAGCTAGAGGAACGAGAATATCCAAATGACTTGATGCAACAGCGTGCGTTCAGCCCTGGGGTACGTCCATTACCTTTGCCCAGCAGTGAGCGTGGTACACGGCAATAGAGAGAGAGGGAGAGAGAGACAGACAGACACCATACCGAACAAGAGCACCTAATGTGATAGCTCACCAACGGAGCTGCTTGTAATCTGATCAAGGCAACCTTATGTGCCACCACAGCGAAATAACTTATACCTTATCTAACAAACACCTATTACAACATTAGCTACTAATTTAGATGACGTGCACGCCTCCTCAAGGCAAGACTCGATTACCCCCACGAAGGATGTTGTAACCTTATGCACCCAACTGTCGTAAAGGGAGTGCGTAAGCTGCGCCAGTGAAGAGGATCCTTCCCTGACGGGAGATGATGAGTGCTGACTTCGATGTTTCGTACCTCTTAACCCCAGCAGAAACCACAGGCAGGTCTAAGGTTTCATTTCCTTACAAAAGGACCTCTATCTCGAACATATACATCCAAGCTAACACTATGTTACTTGATAAATAACTGCATTACTTTAAAAAAAGTGCATCAGGACGTAAGGAAATAGTTAAGAATAATATCTTACCTTAAAAAAAATTGGTTATGTGAAAACTATCGCTTAAGAACCGTCTTACCTCACTGGAGAAGCTTGTGTTACACGACCAAGTTTATCCAGAGGGAACTTTCCACTAAGCTATCTAAATCGTTTGCCAGACACTTTACAAGAGGCCCTGTCCACGAGGGAGGACCATCACTGACCTTGTCCAGGGAGTTGAGGGCCCAGTAGGCGGAGGAGAGCGCCGAGAAGACAGATCCCCTGAGCTTCAGCGAGCAGGTGCCGATCTTCAGGGCGGACTCGAGGACGACGACGGCGGCAGCGTAGTGGCCGGCAGCCAGGAGCTCCTGCCCGATCACCGAGATGATCACGAAGGGGCTCTTGTCCAACCGCATCGTCTGTAGCTGGCGGTAGGTGGGCTCCAGCGTTGCTGTGGGGGGGAGGTAAAGGGAGAGAAAGTTAAGCTGGGTCATGTCGGGTCAATGGAGTACATTGGGAGGGACAGATAATATCAAATACCTAATGGTCTATGACCAGGTTATCTGCTGGAGGACACTGCCATGGGATGGACAGATAACAGAAGACCTTATGGTCTCTGACAGCTATACGAGGTTACCTATTTGGAGGATAGTATATGTTAAGGACAGATAACAGAAGACCTGATGGTCTATGACGAGGTTATCAGTTGAAAGACAGTTTATGGGACAGACAGTTAACAGAAGACCTGATGGTCTATGGTGAGGTTATCTGCTGTAGGACAGTTTATCGAATAGACAGTTAACAGAAGACCTGATGGTCTATGACGAGGTTATCTGCTGTAGGACAATTTATCGAAAAGACAGTTAACAGAAGACCTGATGGTTTATGATGAGGCTATCAGCTGGAGGACAGTATATGGAATAGACAATTAAAAGAAGACCTGGTAGTATATCGCGAGGTTTTATCAGCTGGAGGACAGTCGTAGGATCCCACATAGCTAAACTATATAGATGGGGACTTGAATACAAGAGAGGTGTTGCAAGTCGACGGGGTAGGCTAGGGTACAAGACTTAAGGTATGGAAGGTTACGTCAGGTCAATATCTCTCAGCAGGTAGGTATGATGCGGTGCATTCCTTCAAGTGAATCAAAGAACTCTGAAGAAATCATAGTCTCGAGTTCATGTTGTTTCACTGTACTATCCACTGCAGCCAGAGAGATGATACACTGAAGATGGTAGCTTCAGTGAAGACGACTACAGACTCTCAACACTGACTTCCTTAAGACAGCTACAACTGTTCTATCTTGAAGCAGTGATTTGTATTGAACCATGGAATGATTTCACCGCAAAGGAGGAACGAAACTAAAGCTCAAAAAAATCTATAAACACTTCAATAAAATACTAGATTCAGGCTCTGTCTCAATAACAAGTATCAGAGGATTGAAGTTTTTGAACAAATGAATATTCACAAAAAATATTTTCAAGGTATTTCGAGATCTCAAACAAATACTTCAAAATATATTGGCATTTCGTCAGTGCACAAGAGTTCTGCAGCGCTGAAGACCGTAAATACATCAGTATTGCCAGAAGTGCTAAAGAAAATAAAAAAAATATATATATATATATATATATATATATATATATATATATATATATATATATATATATATATATATATATATATATATATATATATATATATATATAGCTTAGCTGTAGCGCTCCCGCCTGCTACTTAGGGGTCCCGGGTTCGATCCTGGCTGTAGGAAGTTTGTATGTTATATGGGAGTGCGCGTTCATGTGCACTATTTACGTGTATATATATATATATATATATATATATATATATATATATATATATATATATATATATATATATATATATATATATAACACTGCCTGAATGTATTAGAGATGGTCACAGTATAGCAAGGGCACATCTTAAAACCACCACTGGGAATGATCTGTAAGTATGATGATGATGATGATGATGCTAACGAAGCATTTCCCGCGTATAACATCTCTGACCCACATGACATACGGCAGTCATCCGGTCCTGCTTAGCAGTGCGCTGGGCCCGTGTCAGCGTCACGCCTGACCAGCCCTGGAAATATACATATGTATTAAGAAATACGTTAGGAAACAATACGATGCACAAGCGATGCGTTCTTATTTTTGTCTTTTTTCTTAGAGCGAGGCCTGACCCTCATTATGAATACCTCCTTGTCACCTGGTAGAGCTGATGATCACTATAAGTTCTCGAAATGGAGAAATGTCAGGTTGAAAATTACACTAAATCTTCTCCGAAGTTCGTTAAAAACCGTTACGACCGTTGAAACGGTCCGGAGATTCGCAGTTTTTCTTGTTCACATGAAGATGGTCGTGCAGCTTTTGAAGAAAAAAAAAAAGAGAAAAAAGAAAAAGAAAGAGGAGGCTAAATTAAACATGAA
>NC_092231.1:36848785-36878785 GCF_036320965.1 Panulirus ornatus | reverse complement strand
GGGTGGGTGTAGAATTCTCCGTAAATAAGACAAACCCTTATTTTCTCTCTCGTATTAAACCTGAGGATCTTTCGTGTCAAATGACATCAAGAGGCGGGAAAGTGCTGATGACCAAATAATACACATTAAAACGCGATCCACCAACCCTCTGGCGTATGTGTGTGTGTGTGTGTGTGTGTGTGTGTGTTTCCCTCCCTCCCCCTTCCTTCTCCACTCCCTCCCTCCCTCCTCCCTCCTTCCCCTCCCTCCCTCATTCACAAACAAATCTTTTTTTTAACTCTGTGTTCACCTCCGCGTCCGTCCGTCCGTCCCGCACTTACAGACAAGGTTTCAATTATTTTCCAATTATTTTTTTCTAAATTTTCGCATTTTGGTTTATATTACGGATGTAAGTGCTCACATAATGTACTCAAACCTTATCCTTATTTCACGTAATATATATATATATATATATATATATATATATATATATATATATATATATATATATATATATATATATATATATATATATATATATATATTATCCCTGGGGATAGGGGAGAAAGAATACTTCCCACATATTCCCTGCGTGTCGTAGAGGGCGACTAAAAGGGAAGGGAGCGGGGGGGGCTGGAAATCCTCCCCTCTCTTGATTTTCCAAAAGAATGAACAGAGAAGGGGGCCAAGTGAGGATATTCTCTCAAAGGCTCAGTCCTCTGTTTTCAACGCTACCTCGCTAACGCGGGAAATGGCGAATAGTATGGAAAAAAGAATATATATATATATTTTTTTTTTTTTTTTTTATACTTTCCCGCATATACATATATATATATATATATATATATATATATATATATATATATATATATATATATATATATATATATGGGATACGTGTTCTATACGATGTAATCAGTAAATTAGGTCACACAGACCCATGGACTAGTGTGAGCCAGGGTATACAGAGCAGAGCACATGACGTCACATCTACAAGACCAAAATTACACAATAAAACATCAAAAAAAATCCACAATATTGGTCCGTGGTATTGGTATGCGCCTCACGAGGCCTTCATAACAATGCAGTAAAATACCTCTCCAACCCCCCATCACCCCACACCACACCACACCACCTGCACCCCACCATCTAAACACGCCCCCAAACCATCTCTCCCTCCCTACCACAATACTCCCTCCTCCCTCCCTACCACAATACTCACCCCTCCCTCCCTACCACAATCCTCACCCCTCCCTCCCTACCACAATCCTCCCCCCTACCTCTCCATCCCCCATCACCCCCACCCCACACCACACCACACCATCTTCACCCCACCATCTAAACACGCCCCCAAACCACCCCTACCTCCCTATCACAATCCTCATCCCTCCCTCCCTACCACAATCCTCACCCCTCCCTCCCTATCACAATCATCACCCCTCCCTCCCTGTTACAATCCTCACCCCTCCCTCCCTACCACAATCCTCACCCCTCCCTCCCTACCACAATCATCACCCCTCCCTCCCTACCACAATCCTCACCCCTCCCTCCCTACCACAATCCTCACCCCTCCCTCCCTATCACAATCCTCCCCCTCCCTTCCTATCCCAACCCCCTTCACTCCACACCTCTCCCTCCACCTCTACCCCCTCCCCCGAGCTAAAGGTCGAAGATCTCACCACTGGCCTTCCACTTGACCTTCCACCTAACCTTCCACTTGGTCTTCCACTTGACCTTCCACCTGTCCTTCCACTTGACCTTCCACTTCACCTTCCACCTGGTCTTCCACTTGACTTCCACTTGGTCCTCCACTTGACCCTCCACCTGGCCCTCCACTTGACCTTCCACCTGGCCCTCCACTTGACCTTCCACTTGACATTCCACCTGGCCCTCCACTTGACTTTCCACCTGGCCTTCCATTTGACTTTTCACATGGCCCTCCACTTGACCTTCCACCTGGCCTCCTACTTGACCTTCCACCTGGCCCTCTACTTGACTCTCCACCTGGCCTTCCACTTGACCTTCTACCTGGCCTTCCGCATGACCTTCTACCTCGCCTTACACCTGGTCTTCCACTTGACTGTCCATCTGGTCTTCCAACTGACCTCCCACCTGGCCTTCCACATGACCTCCCACCTGGCCTTCCACTTGACCTTCCACTGGCCCTTCCACCTGGCTCTTCACTCGACCTTCCACCTAGGCCTCCACTTGACCCATCTCTCCTTCCACTTGATCCATCTGGTCTCCATTTGACCTCCCACTTGGTCCTCCACTTGATATTCCACCTAGCCCTCCACCCGATCCACCCAGCCATCCACTTGACTCTCCAACCCCAACCTGACCTCCCACAGTCCTTCATTGACCTCCTATTTTGCCGTCCACCAGTTCATCCACCTGGCTAAACACAAGATCTTCCACTCAGTGTTCCACTCGTCTCCATTTGACTAAACAAAAGATCTTCCACACAGAGATCCACTTGAGTCTTCACTTGACCTTAAACTTGACATTACACTCAGCCATGTGCAAGACTTTCTCATGAACTCTCTATCTGGTCCTCTACCACACCCTCCACTTGGTCGTCCACAAATCCTTCCACTTTATCTTCCACTTGACATCCCGACTGGCTTTCCACTTGGCTCTCCGCTCCTCTACCTGACCCTCCACTTAACCACTTACAGAGACAGTCCCACTGCCTTTTTACTTGACCCTTCCATCCAGCTCTTCCACCTGCCTTTCCACCTGATCTCCCATACCTCCACCCTGAATTCCCTTCCTGACGCCCCCCCCCCCCCCTAGCATGACCTCTGACCACCCCCTCAATTGCCACCACCAACACACGACTCAGTGAGGGGATCTCTTCTTACACCTATTCTTTGTCTCGCCTTCCAGACACCAGAGGCCACCAATGGCTCCAGCCACGGTTACCGGCTGCAGTTTTTGGTGATGCGAGGGAAGTGTGAACTGGGTGTAGACAGGTGCCTTCAAGGGCTCCTTCCTTTGGGTCAGCGGACGCCGTTCTGCCCTCCTGGGGCGCACGCCCTTTACGCACAGTCTTCGTCTACAGCGATAAGCTGAGGTTGTACTCCTGTGGGAAACAGGAGACTCCTTCGTCCTCAGCTTCGTCGTCCTCAGCTTCGTCGTCCTCAGCTTCGTCGTCCTCAACTTCGTCGTCCTCAACTTCGTTGTCCTCAACTTCGTCGTCCTCAACTCCGCCGTCCTCAACTTCGTCGTCCTCAACTTCGTCGTCCTCAACTTCGTCGTCCTCAGCTTCGTCGTCCTCAACTTCGTCGTCCTCAGCTTCGTCGTCCTCAACTCCGTCGTCCTCAACTCCGTCGTACTCAACTCCGTCGTCCTCAACTCCGTCGTCCTCAACTCCGTCGTCCTCAGCTTCGTCGTCCTCAACTTCGTCGTCCTCAGCTTCGTCGTCCTCAACTCCGTCGTCCTCAACTTCGTCGTCCTCGACCCCGTCGTCTTCAACTCCGTCGTCCTCAACTTCGTCGTCCTCAACTCCGTCGTCCTCAACTCCGTCGTCCTCAACTCCGTCGTCCTCAACTTCGGCCGCCACCATCCTGACGTCTTCTTACTCCGTCGCCTACGGGTCGTCCGTCCTCCCTCCTGGGCACAATGCGGCACCTCACCTGCCTCTCAGTGCCAAAGAGATCGAGACATGGCAGGCTCTAGCTAAGCAACAACACCCTCACACGGAGGACTGGGCTATTGAGTGGTGGGTTCGGCTTAATCCATCCGCCTCTCTCTCTCTCTCTCCTTGACCTTCGAATCCTGTGGTTACATGAGGGAACTCCGGCCAAGCCTCCGCTTCATCGACCACCCTAACCCCTCTCCCTCACCTCTCCGAGTCTTCTAACTCACTTCTGCATCTGTAAGGCCGGGTATGAGAGTCTCTCTCTCTCTCTCTCTCTCTCTCTCTCTCTCTCTCTCTCTCTCTCTCTCTCTCTCTCTCTCTCTCTCTCTCTCTCTCAAGGGCCGGCCTTCCGAGTCCCTTCGGCTAGCCCCCCCCTGAATCTTGGTTGCCCTGGAGTCCTGGCAGTATCCTAATTATCATCCCTGACCAAACCCTGATTCGATCTGACTACCTCGCCGAGACTCCTCGAGAGATGCCTGGGTTCTCTTATGCCACCTTCGGATCCCCTCCCTGACGATCCTAGTGTTCTCCCTGGTCAACCATGAGACTCCCTGGCGTGTCTTTAGTCCTCCTAGCAAACCTCTAGTGAGTCTCCCCCCTAGCCAATCCAAACGTCTCCCTAGCCAAGTCTCGAGACCAACTGGCTAAGCAGAGAGTCACCCTGGCCAACCCTGGAGTCTCCCTGGCCAACCCTGGAGTCTCCCTGGCCAACCCTGGAGTCTCCCTGGCCAACCCTGGAGTCTCCCTGGCCAACCCTGGAGTCTCCCTGGCCAACCTAAGTCTCCTGGCCAGTCATGTGTCCTCCTGGCCAACCCAGGAGGACCTTCTGCTTAGTCATAAGGCCTCCCATGCCAACCTGGGAATGTCCCTGGCCTACCCTGAGTCCCCCTGGCCAACCCTGAGTCCCCCTGGCCAACCCTAAGTCCCCCTGGCCAACTCTGAGTCCCCCTGGCCAACTCTGAGTCCCCCTGACCAACTCTGAGTCCCCCTGGCCAACCCTGAGTCCCCCTGGCCAACCCTGAGTCCCCCTGGCCAACTCTGAGTCCCCCTGACCAACTCTGAGTCCCCCTGGCCAACTCTGAGTCCCCCTGGCCAACCCTGAGTCCCCCTGGCCAACTCTGAGTCCCCCTGGCCAACTCTGAGTCCCCCTGGCCAACCCTGAGTCCCCCTGGCCAACTCTGAGTCCCCCTGACCAACCCTGATCCACCTGGCCAGCCCCATGATTTCCTGGCCGACCTCCGAAACTTCCTGGCCAGCGCTGGTACCTCCCTGGCCTACCCTGAGTCCACTTGGCCAACCCTGAACGTCTCCCTCTAACTCCCCCCTTCCCCCATTCTCAAAACCAGGCGTAATCTCTGTACCTGGCCCCGGGTCAGCCTCCCTGGCCAGCACGCCCCTGAGTTTGGCTGGCCAGTCATGAGCCTGGTCTGGCCAGAGGGATGGGCGAGCGTGAGAGCCACTCAGGTGCATTCGCGAGAGTCTGATGCAGACTGGCAGCTTGTTTCTTGCCCAGCCGCACTCGTGTGTGTGTGTGTGTGTGTGTGTGTGTGTGTGTGTGTGTGTGTGCCTCCACCACCGACACTCACTAAGCCAACACCAACACCATCACTACCACACCAACCACAAGCATCTCGTTTCCCTTCCTCCTTCTGCATCACTATCTCCATCCCTCTAACACCAACAACAAGTCTCTTTTTCACCTCCTCCTCTCCTCCTCCTCCATCAACATCTCCATCACTACTACATCAACTTCCTCCTCCTCCTCCTCCATCAACATCTCCATCACTACTACATCAACTTCCTCCTCCTCCTCCTCCATCAACATCTCCATCACTACTACATCAACTTCCTCCTCCTCCTCCATCAACATCTCCATCACTACTACATCAACTTCCTCCTCCTCCTCAATCAACATCTCCATCACTACTACATCAACTTCCTCCTCCTCCTCCTCCATCAACATCTCCATCACTACTACATCAACTTCCTCCTCCTCCTCCTCCATCAACATCTCCATCACTACTACATCAACTTCCTCTTCCTCCTCCTCCTCTTCTTCCTTCTGCATCAGTGTCTCCACCACTCTAACCACTACTACCACCACAGCAACAACCAAACACCACCAACATCTCCAGCACCACCACCACCACCACCACCACAACTACAACCAGCATCACCACCACAACCAGCACCACCAACACAACAACCAGCATCACCACCACAACAAACACTACCACCACAACCAAAAAGCATCTCCACCACAACCAGCATCACCACCACAACAACCAGCACCACCACCACAACAAACACTACCACCACAACCAAAAGCATTACCACCACAACAACCAGCACCACCACCACAACTAGCACTACACCACAACCAAAAAGCATCTCCACCACAACCAGCACCACCACCACAACAAACACTACCACCACAAGCAAAAGCATCACCACCACAACCAGCATCACCACCACAATAAACACTACCACCACAACTAGCACTACACCACAACCAAAAAGCATCTCCACCACAACCAGCATCACCACCACAACAACCAGCATCACCACCACAACAAACACTACCACCACAACCAAAAAGCATCTCCACCACAACCAGCAGGACCACTACCTCCACCACAACAACAACAACCAGCACCACCACCACAACTAGCACTACACCACAACCAAAAAGCATCTCCACCACAACAACTAGCACCACCACCACAACTAGCACTACACCACAACCAGCAGGACCACCACTACCACAACCTCCACCACCACCACCACCACCACCACACATGACACCGTACCGATGAAAAATGGCCAATACCAAGGGATGGGAATCTTGAGACACGTCTCGTCCGGTGTTTTTGCGGTACGCCGTACGGGCAGGGGACCAGGTCCTCGCCCACAGCCACTCCGGTTTCCACTATGGCAAAACACAAGAGATTTCTCACACTCAGACGACCACTGGCTTGACGACCACTGGCTTGACGACCACTAGCATGACGACCACTGGCTTGACGACCACTAGCATGACGACCACTGGCTTGACGACCATTGGCTTGACGACCACTGGCTTGACGACCATTGGCTTGACGAACACTGACTTGACGACCACTGGCTTGACGACCATTGGCTTGACGACCACTGACTTGACGACCACTGGCTTGACGACCACTGGCTTGACGACCACTGACTTGACGACCACTGGCTTGACGACCACTGGCATGACGACCACTGACTTGACGACCACTGGCTTGACGACCACTGGCTTGACGACCACTGGCTTGACGACCACTGGCTTGACGACCATTGGCTTGACGAACACTGGCTTGACGACCACTGGCTTGACGACCACTGGCTTGACGAACACTGGCTTGACGACCACTGGCTTGACGACCATTGGCTTGACGACCACTGGCTTGACGACCACTGGCTTGACGACCATTGGCTTGACGACCATTGGCTTGACGAACACTGGCTTGACGACCACTGACTTGACGACCACTGGCTTGACGACCACTGGCTTGACGACCACTGGCTTGACGACCATTGGCTTGACGACCACTGGCTTGACGAACACTGGCTTGACGACCACTGGCTTGACGACCATTGGCTTGACGACCATTGGCTTGACGACCACTGGCTTGACGAACACTGGCTTGACGACCACTGACTTGACGACCACTGGCTTGACGACCACTAGCATGACGACCACTGACTTGACGACCACTGGCTTGACGACCACTGGCTTGACGACCACTGGCTTGACGACCACTAGCATGACGACCACTGACTTGACGACCATTGGCTTGACGACCACTGGCTTGACGACCACTGGCTTGACGACCATTGGCTTGACGACCACTGGCTTGACGACCATTGGCTTGACGACCACTGGCTTGACGACCACTAGCTTGACGACCACTGGCTTGACGAACACTGGCTTGACGACCACTAGCTTGACGACCACTGGCTTGACGACCACTGGCTTGACGACCACTGGCATGACGAACACTGGCTTGACGACCACTGGCTTGACGACCACTGGCTTGACGACCACTAGCATGACGACCACTGGCTTGACGACCAATAGCATGACGACCACTGGCTTGACGACCACTGGCTTGACGACCACTGGCTTGACGACCAATAGCATGACGACCACTGGCTTGACGACCATTGGCTTGACGAACACTGGCTTGACGACCACTAGCATGACGAACACTGGCTTGACGACCACTGGCTTGACGACCACTGGCTTGACGACCACTGGCTTGACGACCATTGGCTTGACGACCACTGGCTTGACGACCATTGGCTTGACGACCACTGGCTTGACGACCACTAGCATGACGACCACTGGCTTGACGACCATTGGCTTGACGACCACTGGCTTGACGACCACTGGCTTGACGACCACTAGCATGACGACCACTGGCTTGACGACCATTGGCTTGACGACCACTAGCATGACGACCACTGGCTTGACGACCACTGGCTTGACGACCACTAGCATGACGACCACTGGCTTGACGACCACTGGCTTGACGACCACTGGCTTGACGAACACTGGCTTGACGACCACTAGCATGACGACCACTGGCTTGACGACCATTGGCTTGACGACCACTGGCTTGACGACCACTGGCTTGACGACCACTAGCATGACGACCACTGGCTTGACGACCACTGGCTTGACGACCACTAGCATGACGACCACTGGCTTGACGACCACTGGCTTGACGACCACTGGCTTGACGACCACTGGCTTGACGACCACTAGCATAACGACCACTGGCTTGACGACCACTGGCTTGACGACCACTGGCTTGACGACCATTGGCTTGACGACCATTGGCTTGACGACCACTAGCTTGACGACCACTGGCTTGACGACCACTGGCTTGACGACCACTGGCTTGACGACCACTGGCTTGACGACCACTAGCTTGACGACCACTGGCTTGACGACCACTGGCTTGACGACCACTAGCTTGACGACCACTGGCTTGACGACCACTAGCTTGACGACCATTGGCTTGACGACCACTAGCATGACGACCACTAGCATGACGACCACTGGCTTGACGAACACTAGCTTGACACCACTGCTTGACGACCACTGGCTGACACCACTGGCTTGACGACCATGGCTTGACGACCACTGCTGACGACCACTTGCTTGACGACCACTAGCATGACGACCATGGCTGACGACCACTGGCTGACGACCACTGGCTTGACGACCACTGGCTTGACGACCATGCTTGACGACCATGGCTTGACGACCACTAGCATGACGACCATTGGCTTGACGACCACTGCTTGACGACCACTGGCTTGACGACCACTGCTTGACGACCACTGCTTGACGACCACTAGCTGACGACCACTGCTTGACGACCACTAGCATGACGACCATTGGCTTGACGACCACTGGCTTGACGACCACTGGCTTGACGACCACTGGCTTGACGACCACTGACTTGACGACCACTGGCTTGACGACCACTGGCTTGACGACCACTAGCATGACGACCACTGGCTTGACGAACACTGGCTTGACGACCACTAGCTTGACGACCACTGGCTTGACGACCACTGGCTTGACGACCACTGGCTTGACGACCACTAGCATGACGACCACTGGCTTGACGACCACTGGCTTGACGACCACTGGCTTGACGACCATTGGCTTGACGACCACTGGCTTGACGACCACTGGCTTGACGACCATTGGCTTGACGACCACTGGCTTGACGACCACTGTCTTGACGAACACTGGCTTGACGACCACTGGCTTGACGACCACTAGCTTGACGACCACTAGCTTGACGAACACTGGCTTGACGACCACTAGCTTGACGACCACTAGCTTGACGACCACTGGCTTGACGACCACTGGCTTGACGACCACTGGCTTGACGACCACTGGCTTGACGACCACTGGCTTGACCAATGAAGCTGCAGAGGCAGCAACAGGTGTAACAGGAACAGAGTCAATCTGTTTAGCTTTAACAGCTCGAACAGAACCATCACCATCGACAACTACATGACACAACGGCCTGTAGTAGCTGAGGGAGAAGAACCACCACCATCGCCAACTACAACACCATCACCAACTACAGCAGCAGAACCACCATCACCACCATCACCAACTACAGCAGCAGAACCACCATAACCACCATCACCAACTACAGCAGCAGAACCACCATCACCACCATCACCAACTACAGCAGCAGAACCACCATCACCAACTACAGCAGCAGAACCACCATAACCACCATCACCAACTGCAGCAGCAGAACCACCATCACCAACTACAGCAGCAGAACCACCATCACCAACTACAGCAGCAGAACCACCATCACCAACTACAGCAGCAGAACCACCATCACCACCATCACCAACTACAGCAGCAGAACCACCATCACCACCATCACCAACTACAGCAGCAGAACCACCATAACCACCATCACCAACTACAGCAGCAGAACCACCATCACCACCATCACCAACTACAGCAGCAGAACCACCATCACCAACTACAGCAGCAGAACCACCATCACCACCATCACCAACTACAGCAGCAGAACCACCATCACCAACTACAGCAGCAGAACCACCATAACCACCATCACCAACTGCAGCAGCAGAACCACCATCACCAACTACAGCAGCAGAACCACCATCACCAACTACAGCAGCAGAACCACCATCACCAACTACAGCAGCAGAACCACCATCACCACCATCACCAACTACAGCAGCAGAACCACCATAACCACCATCACCAACTACAGCAGCAGAACCACCATCACCACCATCAGTAACTACAGCAGCAGAACCACCATCACCACCATCACCAACTACAGCAGCAGAACCACCATCACCACCATCACCAACTACAGCAGCAGAACCACCATCACCCACCATCCAACAACTACAGCAGCAGAACCACCATCACCAACTACAGCAGCAGAACCACCATCACCACCATCACCAACTACAGCAGCAGAACCACCATCACCACCATCACCAACTACAGCAGCAGAACCACCATCACCACCATCACCAACTACAGCAGCAGAACCACCATCACCAACTACAGCAGCAGAACCACCATCACCACCATCACCAACTTCAGCAGCAGAACCACCATCACCACCATCACCAACTACAGCAGCAGAACCACCATCACCAACTACAGCAGCAGAACCATCACTGACACTTATAAGAGGAGAACAGCGGCATCAACAGCACACCAACAGCTACAACCACAACAGAACCAACAGCACACCAACAGCTACAACCACATCAGAACCAGCAGCACACCAACAGCTACAACCACAACAGAACCAGCGGCACACCAACAGCTACAACCACAACAGAACCAGCAGCACACCAACAGCTACAACCACATCAGAACCAACAGCACACCAACAGCTACAACCACAACTGAACCAACAGCACTCCAACAGCTACAACCACAACAGAACCAGCAGCACACCAACAGCTACAACCACAACAGAACCAGCAGCACATCAACAGCTACAACCACATCAGAGCCAACAGCACACCAACAGCTACAACCACAACAGAACCAGCAGCACACCAACAGCTACAACCACAACAGAACCAGCAGCACACCAACAGCTACAACCACATCAGAACCAACAGCACACCAACAGCTACAACCACAACAGAACCAACAGCACACCAACAGCTACAACCACATCAGAACCAGCAGCACACCAACAGCTACAACCACAACAGAACCAACAGCACTCCAACAGCTACAACCACACCAGAACCAACAGCACTCCAACAGCTACAACCACAACAGAACCAGCAGCACACCAACAGCTACAACCACACCAGAACCAACAGCACACCAACAGCTACAACCACAACAGAACCAGCAGCACACCAACAGCTACAACCACATCAGAACCAGCAGCACACCAACAGCTACAACCACAACAGAACCAACAGCACTCCAACAGCTACAACCACAACAGAACCAGCAGCACACCAACAGCTACAACCACAACAGAACCAGCAGCACACCAACAGCTACAACCACAACAGAACCAGCAGCACACCAACAGCTACAACCACAACAGAACCAACAGCACTCCAACAGCTACAACCACATCAGAACCAGCAGCACACCAACAGCTACAACCACAACAGAACCAGCAGCACATCAACAGCTACAACCACATCAGAACCAACAGCACACCAACAGCTACAACCACATCAGAACCAACAGCACACCAACAGCTACAACCACAACAGAACCAACAGCACACCAACAGCTACAACCACATCAGAACCAACAGCACACCAACAGCTACAACCACAACAGAACCAACAGCACTCCAACAGCTACAACCACATCAGAACCAGCGGCACACCAACAGCTACAACCACATCAGAACCAGCGGCACACCAACAGCTACAACCACATCAGAACCAGCGGCACACCAACAGCTACAACCACAACAGAACCAACAGCACACCAACAGCTACAACCACATCAGAACCAGCGGCACACCAACAGCTACAACCACATCAGAACCAGCGGCACACCAACAGCTACAACCACATCAGAACCAACAGCACACCAACAGCTACAACCACATCAGAACCAGCGGCACACCAACAGCTACAACCACATCAGAACCAGCGGCACACCAACAGCTACAACCACAACAGAACCAACAGCACACCAACAGCTACAACCACATCAGAACCAGCGGCACACCAACAGCTACAACCACATCAGAACCAGCGGCACACCAACAGCTACAACCACATCAGAACCAACAGCACACCAACAGCTACAACCACATCAGAACCAGCGGCACACCAACAGCTACAACCACAACAGAACCAGCGGCACACCAACAGCTACAACCACAACGCCACCAGCTACAACACTCACACCAGATGTCACTGTATGCAACAGGCGGGGGCGCCATTGCCCCCTCTTCTTTACCAGCGCCAACAGCAGCAGTAGGCAGCACTGAGCGAGAGTGGCCAGGAGCGAAGGAGCGCAAGGAGCAGAGCAGATGGTAACGTGGATTAATACAGGAGGAGGGAAACTGAGGGAGACGCAGGGCGACCATGGTACTGTGGTACAAACATCTCTGGGTCATCATCTCTCTTACCCACGCTCCAGCAGGGGCGCCCCGGTACCACCGTGACTACTAGGTGACTGAGGCGCCCCCCCCATTCCCCACCCACCCATCACCGCCCCTGCCGATACCTGCCCCATCACCACCACTACTGTCATTATGACCACTACCATCACCACTACCGTTATGTAAAAAATGACACACACATCTTATGAATTTGTTTAAAGGTGTTGCAAACTGTAAATCAGGCAACATGTGAGCTCTGAGAGCTTAAACCCATCTTTTCGAAGCTTGAAAGAGACAGTATAGACACACGACGTAATCCCATGGTAACTGTGAGGCAGAGGATACAGAGAATGGTGGCACACCAGAGATGGGGCACCTTCTGCACCATTTCCACAATCGAGGAAAGAACTAAGGGGAGAGAAGTGTAATAATCTGTCTGGTTCTCTCTGTAAAATTCTGAAACACAGGTACAAATGAACACTATAGAAAGGGCAAACAAAAAGTGACAGTACTTACTTACAAGTACTTATGACAAGGGTATTTATAAGTACTTATGACAAGGGTACTTACATACAAGTACTTATGATTAGATTTTGCTAAAAGGCTGAAATCGCGCGTGGCGCCCACCACAGGAACGGAAATCTACATATACGAAGAACGCGTCGTGTGAGTCACGTGTTGGCGAGTGTAATGTGTGGGATTATGAGTCTGTATGTATGTATGTATGTATGTATGTGTGGGGACTGAACACCAGCAGCACCACGTGTGGGTGAGTTCGAGAGAAGGTGACTGTTACGTGAGCCAGATACAGACAAACAAACACAGAGCAACAACACGCCCCTGTGTCCTATTGTATAACGTGAAGAACTGTGTAGCTATGAGAAGACAGACATCTGGTTCAATTCGTCACACATCTTGCCAGCAAGCGGCAATATTATATATATATATATATATATATATATATATATATATATATATATATATATATATATCATCATCATCATTATGCTTTGTCGCTGTCTCCTGCGTTAGCGAGGTAGCGCAAGGAAACAGACGAAAGAATGGCCCAACCAACCCACATACACATGTATATACATACATACACGTCTACACACGTACATATACATACCTATACATTACAACGTATACATATATATACATACACAGACATATACATATATACACGTACATAATTCATACTTGCTGACTTTATTCATTCCCGTCGCCACCCCGCCACACATGAAATAACTCCCTCCCCCCGCATACATATACATATATATATATATATATATATATATATATATATATATATATTACACGAAAGTGCACTTGGGAACTTATCGTGTTTCATTTTCTCCGTGGACTCATAGGAATATATATATACATATGTATATATCAGTAAAGATAATCGCACATCTGCACGAGATCTAATGGTTTCTCAGTATTGAAACTTTACAATACACAACATGTCTCACGGAAGAACTCCACCTCACCAGGTGTATCCACTTCACAAAACTCCGACACCCAACACAACACACAGACCTACACACCCTCTTACCTCCATGTCGGGACAGCCACGACTCCCACACACATATACCAACTTCCAGGACCCAAGCAAAGCTTTCCTTAAAACCATATGCACGTCGTCAGTCAACACAGAATCGCTCGTAGGGGAAAAAATAGTAAGAAATCGTATATCTACATAGAAACCTCAGTGGCTGGCTTAGGTCAGTACTCCCTTCACTGGTAAGTAGATACCGGATGATTAATATCATTCTTACACTATGACGAATAGTTTGAACAAGTATTACCCGCAGACACACTCACACTTTAAGTTTTACGTTTCTCTTTATGTTGATGAAATCTGTCTTGTCACAGTCCATGGTACTGTACCTTACGTTACATAAATTTCATGAGGGTTTAGGAGGTCTTCTACCCCTACAGCTGGGTATGGGACCTTACCTTACCTTACGTATACCTCACAATGGTGTGGTAGGTCTTCTATCCTTCCACAGAGGTTATACTGGGACTGAGAAGTCATCTTTAGCGAGGTTTTATCAATCTAATGGACGGAAAAGAGTACAGTCTACTGGAGGACCTTGGCACAAAGGAGTCTATCATCTTCCTTCTCCGTGGAGCGCAAGTTCAAAATTACAGAACCTCATGATAAGGTTTCATATATATATATATATATATATATATATATATATATATATATATATATATATATATATATATATATATATATATATATCATCCCTGGGGATAGGGGAGAAAGAATACTTCCCACGTATTCCCTGCGTGTCGTAGAAGGCGACTAAAAGGGGAGGGAGCGGGTGGCTGGAAATCCTCCCCTTTCTTGTTTTTTTTGATTTTCCAAAAGAAGGAACAGAGAAGGGGGTCAGGTGAGGATATTCTCTCTAAGGCCCAGTTCTCTGTTCTTAACGCTACCTCGCTAACGCGGGAAATGGCAAATAGTATGAAAAAAAAAAAAATATATACATATATATATATATATATATATATATATATATATATATATATATATATATATATATATATTCCTATGAGTCCACGGGAAAAATGAGACACGAAAAGTTCCCAAGTGCACTTTCGTGTAATAATCACATCATCAGGGGAGACACAAGAGAGAGATATAACAGTCAGTTGATATATATATATATATATATATATATATATATATATATATATATATATATATATATATATCTTTTTTCTTTTAAACTATTCGCCATTTCCCGCATTAGCGAGGTAGCGTTAAGAACAGAGGACTGGGCCTTTTTTGGAATATCCTCACCTGGCCCCCCTCTGTTCCTTCTTTTGGAAAATTAAAAAAAAAAAAAAACGAGAGGGGAGGATTTCCAGTCCCCCGCTCCCTCCCCTTTTAGTCGCCTTCTACGACACGCAGGGAATACGTGGGAAGTATTCTTAATCCCTTATCCCCAGGGATATATATATATATATATATTTTTTTTTTTTTTTTTTCTTATACTTTGTCGCTGTCTCCCGCGTTTGCGAGGTAGCGCAAGGAAACAGACGAAAGAAATGGCCCAACCCCCCCCCCCCCATACACATGTACATACACACGTCCACACACGCAAATATACATACCTACACAGCTTTCCATGGTTTACCCCGGACGCTTCACATGCCTTGATTCAATCCACTGACAGCACGTCAACCCCTGTATACCACATCGCTCCAATTCACTCTATTTCTTGCCCTCCTTTCACCCTCCTGCATGTTCAGGCCCCGATCACACAAAATCCTTTTCACTCCATCTTTCCACCTCCAATTTGGTCTCCCTCTTCTCCTCGTTCCCTCCACCTCCGACACATATATCCTCTTGGTCAATCTTTCCTCACTCATTCTCTCCATGTGCCCAAACCATTTCAAAACACCCTCTTCTGCTCTCTCAACCACGCTCTTTTTATTTCCACACATCTCTCTTACCCTTACGTTACTTACTCGATCAAACCACCTCACACCACACATTGTCCTCAAACATCTCATTTCCAGCACATCCATCCTCCTGCGCACAACTCTATCCATAGCCCACGCCTCGCAACCATACAACATTGTTGGAACTACTATTCCTTCAAACATACCCATTTTTGCTTTCCGGGATAATGTTCTCGACTTCCACACATTTTTCAAGGCTCCCAAAATTTTCGCCCCCTCCCCCACCCTATGATCCACTTCCGCTTCCATGGTTCCATCCGCTGACAGATCCACTCCCAGATATCTAAAACACTTCACTTCCTCCAGTTTTTCTCCATTCAAACTCACCTCCCAATTGACTTGACCCTCAACCCTACTGTACCTAATAACCTTGCTCTTATTCACATTTACTCTTAACTTTCTTCTTCCATACACTTTACCAAACTCCGTCACCAGCTTCTGCAGTTTCTCACATGAATCCGCCACCAGCGCTGTATCATCAGCGAACAACAACTGACTCACTTCCCAAGCTCTCTCATCCCCAACAGACTTCATACTTGCCCCTCTTTCCAAGACTCTTGCATTTACCTCCCTAACAACCCCATCCATAAACAAATTAAACAACCATGGAGACATCACACACCCCTGCCGCAAACCTACATTCACTGAGAACCTATCACTTTCCTCTCTTCCTACACGTACACATGCCTTACATCCTCGATAAAAACTTTTCACTGCTTCTAACAACTTGCCTCCCACACCATATATTCTTAATACCTTCCACAGAGCATCTCTATCAACTCTATCATATGCCTTCTCCAGATCCATAAATTTTTTTTTTTTTTTTTTTTTTATACCTTGTCGCTGTCTCCCGCGTCTGCGAGGTAGCGCAAGGAAACAGACGAAAGAAATGGCCCAACCCCCCCCCCCCCCCCATACACATGTACATACACACGTCCACACACGCAAATATACATACCTACACAGCTTTCCATGGTTTACCCCGGACGCTTCACATGCCTTGATTCAATCCACTGACAGCACGTCAACCCCTGTATACCACATCGCTCCAATTCACTCTATTTCTTGCCCTCCTTTCACCCTCCTGCATGTTCAGGCCCCGATCACACAAAATCCTTTTCACTCCATCTTTCCACCTCCAATTTGGTCTCCCTCTTCTCCTCGTTCCCTCCACCTCCGACACATATATCCTCTTGGTCAATCTTTCCTCACTCATTCTCTCCATGTGCCCAAACCATTTCAAAACACCCTCTTCTGCTCTCTCAACCACGCTCTTTTTATTTCCACACATCTCTCTTACCCTTACGTTACTTACTCGATCAAACCACCTCACACCACACATTGTCCTCAAACATCTCATTTCCAGCACATCCATCCTCCTGCGCACAACTCTATCCATAGCCCACGCCTCGCAACCATACAACATTGTTGGAACCACTATTCCTTCAAACATACCCATTTTTGCTTTCCGGGATAATGTTCTCGACTTCCACACATTCTTCAAGGCTCCCAAAATTTTCGCCCCCTCCCCCACCCTATGATCCACTTCCGCTTCCACGGTTCCATCCGCTGACAGATCCACTCCCAGATATCTAAAACACTTCACTTCCTCCAGTTTTTCTCCATTCAAACTCACCTCCCAATTGACTTGACCCTCAACCCTACTGTACCTAATAACCTTGCTCTTATTCACATTTACTCTTAACTTTCTTCTTCCACACACTTTACCAAACTCCGTCACCAGCTTCTGCAGTTTCTCACATGAATCCGCCACCAGCGCTGTATCATCAGCGAACAACAACTGACTCACTTCCCAAGCTCTCTCATCCCCAACAGACTTCATACTTGCCCCTCTTTCCAAAACTCTTGCATTTACCTCCCTAACAACCCCATCCATAAACAAATTAAACAACCATGGAGACATCACACACCCCTGCCGCAAACCTACATTCACTGAGAACCAATCACTTTCCTCTCTTCCTACACGTACACATGCCTTACATCCTCGATAAAAACTTTTCACTGCTTCTAACAACTTGCCTCCCACACCATATATTCTTAATACCTTCCACAGAGCATCTCTATCAACTCTATCATATGCCTTCTCCAGATCCATAAATGCTACATACAATGGATTTGTATGTAGCATTTATATATATATATATATATATATATATATATATATATATATATATATATATATATATATATATACACACACACACATATGTATATATTCCTATGAGTCCACAGGGAAAATGAAACACGGTAAGTTCCCGAGTGCACTTTCGTGTAATATTCACATCATCAGGGGAGACACAAGAGAGAAATATAGCAGTCAGTTGATATACATCGAAGAGACGAAGCTAGGGCGCCATTTGGTAAACATGCGATGTTTACCAAATGGCGTCCTAGCTTTGTCTCTTCGATATATATCAACTGACTGTTATATTTCTCTCTTGTGTCTCCCGTGATGATGTGATCATTACACGAAAGTGCACTCGGGAACTTATCGTGTTTTATTTTCCCCGTGGACTCATAGGAATATCTTGATCACGCGCAAAATTGTGATCCTTTCCAATATATATATATATATATATATATATATATATATATATATATATATATATATATATATATATATATATAAATAAAAGTCAAAACATACATAGCATCTCCGACAAACAGATATCACTTATATAATTTTCTATACGTATTTGTACCAAAGGAAAGAGCGAAGGCAAGTTTTGCATATGATCAATGGTCAAATAATGCTAAGCGTACGAGACAGATTATGCATATTACATGAAATCCGTCTATGTAAATAAGCATAAGATGACACAGTGATCATGGCATCTAACTATATCGAGAACAAAACTGAAAAAAAAAGAAAAAAAGAGAGAGGAAAAAAAGGTGAGAGAAGACACTAAAATTATATAAACATGTATTCGGTCACTGGCATCAACGATTTATGAAAGAAAACGGTACCATGTCAAGGAGAAACTACACAAGAAAAAAAAATAGAAATATCACAGAGGACATCAAGGAAGTCCTGAATATGATCCATGTCTCTGAGGGCGGAGGGTTAGTGAGGTTAAGGACAGGGAGGAGTGGCGCTGGTGCAAATGAGGCCAAGAGAGGTGCCAGGGGAAGACAAAGGCGAAGACAAGGAGAAGGAGGAGGAGGAGGAGGAGGAGGAGGAATGAACAGATCGGGGTCGAAGAAAGGTGCGTGGAGATCATGGCGGTGTTGGAGCGGTGGAGTCAGCTGGTGGTGGTGGAGAGTAGGGGTGGAGCAGATGGTATGAGGAACGTAAAGTCATATAGACAGGGGCCAAGACGGCAGGTTTGGGCTGGTCCGGACACACACACACACACACACACACACACACAGCCACCACCAGCGGGCCGCCTCATGGATATCGGCACACCATAATTAATACCCAGTGGAATGCACTCCAACCCTCCTGTCGCCTCTCCCATCCTCTCCCTTCCTTCTCTCACATCCACCTCGCCTTCTCCTCTCACTTTCTTCATTCCTGTTTCATATTCGGGTCATCAGAGGTGAGTTCATTGTCATAGCAGCCCACCGCTAACTTCTAAGATCACTCTAGCCTCATCACTAGCCTCTAAGATTACTCTAGGCACAACCATCAGCCCCTAAGATCACTCCAGCTTCATTACTAACCACGCAGATCACTCGAGGTACAACAGTAGCTCCTATGATCACTCCAACCACATCAACCAGCCCCTAAGATCACTCGAGGAGTAACAGTAGCTCCTATGATCACTCCAACCACATCAACCAGCTCCTAAGATCACTTGAGGGACAACAGTAGCCCCTAAGATCACTCCAACCTCATCAACATGCCCCTAAGATCACTCGAGGAACAACAGTAGCCCCTAAGATCACTCCGGCATCATCACTAGCCTCTAAGATCATTCCAGGCACAACAGTAGCCCTTTAAGATTACTCCAGCCTCATCAATAATTCCAAAGATCACCACAGGCTTATCACTAGCCCCTATGATCACTCCAGCTTCATCACTGACTCTCCATGTTCATCAAAAACCCCAAAGATCACTGTAGGTTCATCATTTACCCCCTAGGATCACCTTCTTGTTCAGACGGAACTCCCAGGATCACCCCAAGCTCGTCATCTTCCCCTATGATCACCACTAGGCTCAACGTCATCGCAGTAAGATCAAACCAGGCAGATAACCAGCCACTAAGATAACCTCTAGGTTCATTAACAGCCCCTAAGATCACTCCAAGCTCATCATTTACCCACAAGAACACCCCCAGGCTCTTCACCAACTCATATGATCTCTCTAAGCTCATTACTACTAACCCTTAAGATCACTCCAGGCTCATTACCAGCCCATAAGATCACTCCAGGCTCATTACCAGCCCATAAGATCACTCCAGGCTCATTACCAGCCTATAAGACAACTCCAATCTCATCAAGAACGCCTGCACGTTCATCCGCAACTTTTAAGATCACCTTCTCGTTCTTCGCCATGACGTAATATCACACCAGACTCATCATCAACCCCTGACATCACCTGGATCTTCACCAACCCCTGACATCACCTTCTGGATCTTCACCAACCCCTGACATCACCTTCTGGATCTTCACCAGCCCCTGAGATCATCTTCTGGATCTTAGCCAACCCCTGAGATCACCCTCTGGATCTTAGCCAACCCCTGAGATCACCCTCTGGATCTTAGCCAACCCCTGAGATCACGTTAGGTTCATCAACAACCCCTGAGATCACCTCTGGTCTCACAATCCACCCTAGATCACTCTAACTGCATCACCAACCCCTGAGATTACCTCCTGGCACATCATCTCTCAACCCTTCACCCCAAAGATACTTTCAGTGCCCAGCACCCCTTAGATTATTTTCAGATCCAGCATCCACTTCAAGATGACCCGCGGGGTAATGCCCTACAGATGACCTATAGGGTAAATGACCCCTTAAATACCATCCCCCAGACTAATTATCCCTTAGGACGACTTCAAGGCTCATTAGTCCTTACGACCATCTGCAGACCAATCACCCTATGAGATCATCCCCCCGACCAATCACCCAAAGATCAACTCTAAAACGAATTTCTCCCCTGGGATCATGTCTTACCAACCACCCCAACAGATAATCTTCAAGCCATGCATCCTCCCCCATAGGTTCTCTAAACCGATGACTTCCAAAGACCATCTCTTAAGACCATCGGAGAAATCCGTGACCACAAGAAGAAACCACTGGTTCTCCTCCAGGTGAACCCTCACGGGTCATAGCCAGCCAGTCTAGAGATTCCTACCTCTAATGTCCCCATATGTACTTCATCCCCGCATCTCCTCCTTCCACCTTCTACACTTCTTCTTTCGGTTTCCACGCGTCTTATCCCTGCCGTGCATCTTCTCTTTCCACCTTCTACACTTCTTTTTTCGGTTTCCACGCGTCTTATCCCTGCTCTTATCCCCTCTCCTTCCCTCCTATAATTCCTCGTCCTCAGACACGTTCGCCTCACTGACGCACTCCACTGGTCACAATACCAAGACACAGACGGAATGAAGGAGAGAAACGAGACGACTCAGCTTCGTTATCTGACCTCCCCCCCTGCCGGCATCTTATTCCGTGACTGCTGCGCGCCGGGGGAGTCTCACAACTTACCAGCGCACGCATTAAGATCACAAATAACTTGATCAATAATCCGGCGAGAAAGAGATGATTCGTCTCACACGATTTTCTAGTGATAGGCTGAGTATTATATATAACCCATTAGGTCCCTTTCACAAGGGGATTCCTGAAATTGCTTCTCTTCATCACGATAGTCATACTTAAGCTACTTACTCCTCTGTTCTAATGTAAGACGTCATAGTCCTAACCACTCTCTTGTATCCATCAAAATCTTAATATCATCTATGAGATTATTCATGTATTGTGCAAGTCCTTATGCTAAGTCTTTTCGTAAGATCATGAAGAATAGTGGCTCTAAGGTTAAGATCAAGAAGAACAGTGGCGCTGAGGATAAGATCAAAAACAGCGGCTCTAAGATCAAGAAGAACAGCGGCTCTAAGATCAAGAACAGCGGCTCTAAGATCAAAAAGAACAGCGGCTCTAAGATCAAGAAGAAAAGCGGGTTTAAGATTAAAATCAAGAAAAATAGCGGCTCTATGACTGAGCCATGTGATACCCAACAGATTTACTGCTACCCAGTTTGGAGAGGCATCTCTGACATGTGCCCTTTATTCCCTTAAGTTTTGGCAATTTTCTATCAATCAAGAGTTTACATATATATTTTTTTATTTTTATTTTTTTTTTTTTTTTTATACTTTGTCGCTGTCTCCCGCGTTTGCGAGGTAGCGCGAGGAAACAGACGAAAGAAATGGCCCAACCCCCATACACACGTACATACACACGTCCACACACGCAAATATACATACCTACACAGCTTTCCATGGTTTACCCCAGACGCTTCACATGCCTTGATTCAATCCACTGACAGCACGTCAACCCCTGTATACCACATCGCTCCAATTCACTCTATTCCTTGCCCTCCTTTCACCCTCCTGCATGTTCAGGCCCCGATCACACAAAATCTTTTTCACTCCATCTTTCCACCTCCAATTTGGTCTCCCTCTTCTCCTCGTTCCCTCCACCTCCGACACATATATCCTCTTGGTCAATCTTTCCTCACTCATTCTCTCCATGTGCCCAAACCATTTCAAAACACCCTCTTCTGCTCTCTCAACCACGCTCTTTTTATTTCCACACATCTCTCTTACCCTTACGTTACTTACTCGATCAAACCACCTCACACCACACATTGTCCTCAAACATCTCATTTCCAGCACATCCATCCTCCTGCGCACAACTCTATCCATAGCCCACGCCTCGCAACCATACAACATTGTTGGAACCACTATTCCTTCAAACATACCCATTTTTGCTTTCCGAGATAATGTTCTCGACTTCCACACATTTTTCAAGGCTCCCAAAATTTTCGCCCCCTCCCCCACCCTATGATCCACTTCCGCTTCCATGGTTCCATCCGCTGACAGATCCACTCCCAGATATCTAAAACACTTCACTTCCTCCAGTTTTTCTCCATTCAAACTCACCTCCCAATTGACTTGACCCTCAACCCTACTGTACCTAATAACCTTGCTCTTATTCACATTCACTCTTAACTTTCTTCTTCCACACACTTTACCAAACTCAGTCACCAGCTTCTGCAGTTTCTCACATGAATCAGCCACCAGCGCTGTATCATCAGCGAACAACAACTGACTCACTTCCCAAGCTCTCTCATCCCCAACAGACTTCATACTTGCCCCTCTTTCCAGGACTCTTGCATTTACCTCCCTAACAACCCCATCCATAAACAAATTAAACAACCATGGAGACATCACACACCCCTGCCGCAAACCTACATTCACTGAGAACCAATCACTTTCCTCTCTTCCTACACGTACACATGCCTTACATCCTCGATAAAAACTTTTCACTGCTTCTAACAACTTGCCTCCCACACCATATATTCTTAATACCTTCCACAGAGCATCTCTATCAACTCTATCATATGCCTTCTCCAGATCCATAAATGCTACATACAAATCCATTTGCTTTTCTAAGTATTTCTCACATACATTCTTCAAAGCAAACACCTGATCCACACATCCTCTACCACTTCTGAAACCGCACTGCTCTTCCCCAATCTGATGCTCTGTACATATATATATATATATATATATATATATATATATATATATATATATATATATATATATATATATATATATATATATATATATATATATATATATTTGTTGTATATTCCAAATGGCGTCCTAGCTTCGTCTCTTCGATGTATATCAATTGACTGTTATATTTCCCTCTTGTGTCTCCCCTGATGATGTGATTATTACAGGAAAGTGCACTTGGGAACTTATCGTGTTCCATTTTCCCCGTGGACTCATATATCTTGATCACGCGCAAAACTGTGAGCCTTTCCAATATATATATATATATATATATATATATATATATATATATATATATATATATATATATATATATATATATATACTCTTTTATTTATTAGCAGTTTCTTCTGGGGGACTATGGCAAATGTCTCATGACTCTGTACAAACAATAAACACAATATGTATCACCTTCATGTAGGCTTCTGAGAAAGAATGAGATGGTTGAGAGGATGTAAACCCGTGTCCTGTGTGTCATGACCGGGCACGTCTGCATCTATATAATCACTGATTCATTCTTGATTAACGACCTCCACCTCACGAGCCAATGTTCCAAATGATTCTGAATGATCAATCCATACGACTAGCAGGGGAGAGAGGCGCTGCTTGTCTTAGGCCTCACACACACACACACACACACACACACACACACACACACACACACACGTCATGAAGCAGATACTACCGACTTCAGACACAAAGAGCAGGAGATGTGGACCACCAGTGGCTAAGACTGTCACTGTGGCGGGACGTCCCATGCATACAAGACTTGGAGGAGGGAGGGAGGGAGGGTGGAGAACATATGAGTGGCGACAGGGAAATGGAAAAAAAAAAAGTGAAGAACAGAGAGAGAGAGAGAGAGAGAGAGAGAGAGAGAGAGAGAGAGAGAGAGAGAGAGAGTCCGGCTGATAGATGACCGAGTAAAGAGGGGCTGAAAAATGCAAGAGTTGGGACAGCAAGAGAAAAAAAAAACTTAATAATTTGAAAGAAGAAAGGAATGTTCCTGATGACCAAAGTTCTGGATTTTCTTCCACAGGAAAGTGATTGCGTTCTATCACCCGCATCCTGTATGCCTACGTCACCAACCGAAGGAGAGGACATATCTCTAAGTTGACATATCAATGTGAGACCCAGTCCACTACCTTGAGGAACTCCAGCTACAAAGTCAAAATTTTGGGTCGAGAGTTTGGCCGAAACCAATTTCCTTCCAGACGTCTAAAGAGTCACCTAATATTCTTAACGTTGTCGGGAGATGACTTAGCCTGAATTTAAACCCTTTGTGCCCGACCTTATCAGAGGCATTACTGACACCTCCTGGTACTCAGTGACAGGGTCTTAAGTGCTACTGTCTTATTGCTATTGCTTGAGTGGTTCCTCCGCCTTGTCTCCATCCAAATTACTGTGCATTATGCACGCTTTCACCTTTCAGAAATGCCTTTGGTCTTCGGTTCAATATTCTTTTCGTGGCGTCTTCTAGTAAAGTTCGAAGTCTTCTGGTACTTTCTACGTATATTCTTAGTCTTCTCTTCAATATTCCTAGATCTTTACCCGATATTCGAGGAGTGGAAAAGGTCTAGAATTGGGGTCGTTCTAATCATAAAACTAAGTTTCTTTTACGTCAACCGTGGAATATATCCTGCTAAATGGGGTGCCTTTTACGCGGTCACTATATTTTGGATTACTGAAGTCATCCTCGCCAATTCAGACTGCGCAGAAGGCGCGAACTTAAGAGCGTTCGCGTCGCGACGCATTTGAAGCTCATATCAACATGTGTGTGTGTGTGTGTTGGCCGGGAGTGCTTGCATCACTGAGTGTGTTGACCATTAGATGCTTAGGTGGCTGAGTGTGTCGACTACTGAGTACTCATAGCGCTGAAAGAAATGACCACTTGGTTCTTAGATCGCTGTGTGTGTTGATCACTGGGTTCTTAGATCGCTGTGTGTGTTGACCACTGGGTTCTTGGATCGCTGTGTGTGTTGATCACTGTGTTCTTAGATCGCTGTGTGTGTTGACCACTGGGTTCTTGGATCGCTGTGTGTGTTGATCACTGTGTTCTTAGATCGCTGTGTGTGTTGACCACTGGGTTCTTAGATAGCTCTGTGTGTTGATCACTGGGTTCTCAGATCGCTGCGTGTTGACCAATTGGTTCTTAGATTGCTGTATGTCTTGACCACTGGGCGCTTAAATCACTAAGTGTGGTGACCATTCGGCGCTCAGATCGGCGTGTGCGCTCAAGAGTGAGCGTTCAATCCGGCAAGTTCGTGAGGAAATGAACGTCTAGCTCAATATGAACGTCCAGTTGAAGGTTGTGGTAGCCAGAGAGGTCAGGTTACTGCATGTGGGGACCAATGAGCAGTCACGTTACTGCGTGGAGAGACCAATGAGCAGTCAGGTTACTGCATGAAAGGACCAATGAGCAGTCAGGCTACTGCAGGAAGGGACCGGTGGGTAGTCAGGTTACTGCTTGTGGGGACCAATGAGCAGTCAGGTTACTGCAGGAAGGGACCAATGAGCAGTCAGGTTACTGCAGGAAGGGACCAATGAGCAGTCAGGTTACTGCACGTGGGGACCAATGAGCAGTCAAGCTACTGCACGTGGGGACCAATGAGCAGTCAGGTTCTTTGTGCTTCTTCGAATGCGCTGACCAAACTTGAGAAGCCTATTGTAGTTTGGGCCTACCGTGGAATATGAACAGCTTGCTCGAACTTTCGTTATACTTGCATGTTATTTTAACATCTGCCAGCAGACAGACCATCTCCTTTACTCTCCTCCTAATGTACAACTCTGGCCACAGGTCAGAGACAATGTCTACTTCCATATCTCTCTTACAAACATTTTCCGTCATCTCATTCCCCGCCTTCATTCTTCCACCGTGTGCTATCCACAACACTCGGCATTTCCTCGGGTTGAATTTCATCAACCCGAGTTTCTCATCAACCATACACCAGACCAGCTATGGAGTTTGGTCTAGGTTCCCCTTCGTAAGATGGTGCAGTCCTCTTCGCTTCAACACTTCCATCATGACCTGGACCTCATCCGGAAACACAGTTAGGCAAAAGTCCAATTCTTATGGCAAGTCATCAAGAAAAACAATGGTCCCAGAATATAATATACCCCAGCAATATACGCGCACGTACGTGTGTGTGTGTGTGTGTGTGTGTGTGTGTGTGGAGACGAGAGAGAGAGAGAGAGAGAGAGAGAGAGAGAGAGAGAGAGAGAGAGAGAGAGAGAGAGAGAGAGAGAGAGAGAGGAATACCACAAATTCTTCTCATCTGCGCGCCTGGAGGGTTACGGATGCTCGGGTCTAACGTGTGTTATGTGGCGGACCAATAAACGCTCAGATCGGCATGTGTAGTGGGCCAATGGACGCTCAGATCGGCATGTGTAGTGGGCCAATGGACGCTCAGATCGACACGTGTTTGTGTGATTGACTAATGGGCTTTCAGATCAGCAAGTGCAGTGGACCAATGGGCCTTCAGATCGGCATGTGAAGTGGACAAATACATGCTCAGCTCGCCGTGTGGTGAGCCAATAGACCTCTCAAATCAGTGTGAACGCTGGACCAATTGGAACTCAGATTGATGTGTGTGTGTGTGTGTGTGTGTGTGTGTGTGTGTGTGTGTGTGTGTGTGAGGGAGGGGTGAAGGTGGGAGAGAGAGAGAGAGGAGGGAGGGACGATGGGGGCAACAATAACTGTGTGTGGTGGAGCAGTAGGCATTTCGACTAACATGTCTCGAGGGAAATGTGAGCGCTCAGATCGATGTGAGCTGGACTAATGAGCGCTAAATATCGACGTTAGTTGGGAGAACCAACTGGCGTTCAAAACAACGCACGTACGGAGCCAATGGGCTCTTGAGACAGACGAGGAGGCCGACTGGGGAGCCAATAAGGGTTCAGATCGGCATGTCCCAGGGACCAATAAGCGTCCAGATCGACGTGTGTGAGGACCAATGGGCAGGGAGATCATAGCATTAGCAGGGACGGCCAGGCGAGTGATTTGATAATGGCCGAGCGGACTGTGAGACTCGGCTTAAGGCCCAACCAGCACTATTGTCGTGTCAGGAAGCATATTCTCCATGAGAGACTCACCGGCCACTCACCCTCCCTCACTCCCCCTCACTCCTATCGTAGAGCGAACACCCTAAACAAAGGACACTGCACACTGTGGACATCCCTCATATTGGCCAGCCAACCACCCTCCCTCCCTCCCAAAGACCCAGTCAAGTGAAGGCTGCCTTCTTCCTTGAACACTCCTGACGGTGGACGTCTCGAGCGACGGTGCCCGTAAACAGAGAACGGATCAGAGATTCTTAGGTCTTACGTAATGGATTGTGAGGAGCAGGGGATGTGTGTGTGTGTGTGTGTGTGTACCCCCACACTACCACCTAAATAGAGCAATGATCTCTCTAAACAGTGGACACTTCAGACATTGGACACCTCGAAAACATGACCACTAAACAGTGGACGTCTCAGGTAGTAGATACCTTGAAAAAATGATAACAGTGGGCATTCGAAACAGTGGACGCAACCTACCTTACACACACACACACACACACACACACACACACACACGACACCCCAGCCACCCTCGACCATTACCTCTCAGTGAGATGGTGTGTGATTACTAGGGTGTTGAGGTGACTATGTGGGGGCCCGTGATGACCATCCACCCACAACAGCATGATGTACCCACACCCCACATCAAAGACGGACTCAACGCGGGCAGGAGAGCGTAAGACACACACACACACACACACACACACACACACACACACACACACATAATGCAACTACCTCCCTGGTTGTGTTCCCAAGGAACTGGACACTGCCGGAGGCCAACCTCACCCCAGCGGCAGCCCCAGCCTATATGATGGGAACCCACGCCCCTTTTTATATCCTGGAAGGCTCTCCCTTTCGCTCTCATCCAAGAGGATGACCGACCTTTCCTGCACCTGGCCATGACGTATATCACTCTCTTCCAGATCACTTTCCGCCAGGCAGTACTGTACCATGTTCGGGGCCACCAGGCAGTACTGTACCATGCTCGGGGCCACCAGGCAGTACTGTACCATGTTCGGGGCCACCAGGCAGTACTGTACCATGTTCGGGGCCACCAGGCAGTACTGTACCATGTTCGGGGCCACCAGGCAGTACTGTGCCATGCTCGGGGCCACCAGGCAGTACTGTACCATGCTCGGGGCCACCAGGCAGTACTGTGCCATGTTCGGGGCCACCAGGCAGTACTGTACCATGCTCAGGGCCACCAGGCAGTACTGTACCATGTTCGGGGCCACCAGGCAGTACTGTACCATGTTCGGGGCCACCAGGCAGTACTGTACCATGTTCGGGGCCACCAGGCAGTACTGTGCCATGCTCGGGGCCACCAGGCAGTACTGTACCATGCTCGGGGCCACCAGGCAGTACTGTGCCATGTTCGGGGCCACCAGGCAGTACTGTACCATGCTCGGGGCCACCAGGCAGTACTGTACCATGTTCGGGGCCACCAGGCAGTACTGTACCATGTTCGGGGCCACCAGGCAGTACCGTACCATGTTCGGGGCCACCAGGCAGCACTGTACCATGTTCGGGGCCACCAGGCAGTACTGTACCATGTTCGGGGCCACCAGGCAGTACTGTACCATGTTCGGGGCCACCAGGCAGTACTGTACCATGCTCGGGGCCACCAGGCAGTACTGTACCATGCTCGGGGCCACCAGACAGTACTGTACCATGCTCGGGGCCACCAGGCAGTACTGTACCATGTTCGGGGCCACCAGGCAGTACTGTACCATGTTCGGGGCCACCAGGCAGTACTGTACCATGCTCGGGGCCACCAGGCAGTACTGTACCATGTTCGGGGCCACCAGGCAGTACTGTACCATGCTCGGGGCCACCAGGCAGTACTGTACCATGCTCGGGGCCACCAGGCAGTACTGTACCATGTTCGGGGCCACCAGGCAGTACTGTACCATG